>NW_019228757.1:16994-98273 GCF_002742605.1 Olea europaea var. sylvestris
TGTCCCTAGTTGTTCGCATGTGAATGAGAAACTAGTAATCCAAGTCAGAAGCCCTCAAGAGGCAACGATCCTCACCCCATCACTAAATATAGATTCTGCAGCCACGTTGTAAGTGAATCAAGTTAGAACGACTCTGGTACTTAAGATCGAATAAAATGCGATTTTCGTAATGCCTATAGAATTCGTTTTGGTCAATCGGTAAGTAAATTTCTTCTTGCCTGCTTTGTCTGCTTGAAAGCTTTCATGTTCAAGTGAACAATCGGGGATTGAAAAGTTAAATCAACAAAGTGGAATTCATCATCCCCTGCCTTTTCAATGAGTGGAGTGCATAAGCCCCTATTGAAGTAAGTGTGAGAAACATACGTATCGTAGAGTACAGCAAGCGGAGTCTACTGTGCATGTCAAGTTGCTGCTACTTCACATTTTGATTCTCCTGGTAGGCCTAGTAACAATAGTTAGCAGCTCAACGTAGTGGCTTATACCTTCCGTCGCTTCATTCATGCTTTGCCAGCCAGCTAGAGATGTTGACTGGAGAAGCTCCTCTAGTTAGGAAGACCTAAATAGGATATGAGCTCTTTCTTTACCTTTCGAAGAAGACCAGTAGCTAAGTCAGTTCTTGCTGGCTTGTTGTTTTACCCTTAGGAGAAGCATGTCTGAGTAGTGCTTTATTTCTAACAGCCTTAAGACTCGTATGGAACATGTCCCTTGTTTGTTGTCTATGCCTTTGGCTTTTGGCTTTAAGACAAGACTAGTCCCTTTCTTGAAAAGAGATTTAGAAATGAACCTCCTTTGGTAAGGGGAGTGAACGAAGTGAGTAAATGGAAAGTGGCCCAAGTTCAACGTTTAAATTAGGTGATCCTAGCCTTTCGCCGCTCTATTAACTGTGGTACTCAGTCTCACCTCGTAGGGAGAGAGAGCAAGGCATCATTCTCTTGATTCCGAACTAAATGTTTAGTAAAAGAAGGGTGTTCAAGCATTCGAAGAGGCTGACCAAGGTATGAAAAAGTTTGCCGAGATTGCTAGGTTTTCCGCTCAGAAAGTGCTTTGATAACGTTCAAAGGTATCTGGGTAAAATCCATGTTCAAAGAAAGTAGATGGGTAATTGAGCTAAGTAAGCTACGTTGTTATTAGTCTCAGGGAATGTAAGGGATGTGATCCAAGAGTCGAGCCTGACGAAGGCGAGTGTGGATTGAGACCCGTTGATAATCAAAGGTGAACCTATGACGCGATCGAGGGCAAAGCAAGTGAAACAAGCGATGGGATTGGTCGTTCAAGAAACCATTGATGGAACGATGTTAGGGACGTAAAATGGGACAACTTTCATGTTTAGGTCGAGAGCCGAATCAAAGTGGATCAACTCAATACAAGTGGATGAAGACGGAGGCTGCATGAGCCGCACAGTTGTAAAGAGCTGTGGCCGCACGCACCCAGGCAGGGAAAATTTGGGCCTGGAAGATTTCTTACATGCGACCGCACGCATCCAGGCACGATGAGCATTGCTAAAAGATGAACGACAACACACAATGAATATTGCAAGAATGGGTAAGGGGACACCTAAGCCCGGCCTTGAAGGCATCCCTAGAAAAGGCCATCTCACCCTCCCGGGGATAAGGGATGTGTCTAGGCTCTTGAGATTACAAGTGGTCAAGCTCCTAGAGGGAATGGCTACCACTATCGCTCACCCCTTGGACTGTTTTACGGTCTAACAAGTAACAGAAACACAAATATCATAATTATTTCATTTTTTGAATTAATGTAATTCCAAGTGCCGTGATTTCGACTAACTTATTGATGGTTTATCTTATGAACGTTGCTAAAAGGTCAACAATAACAAGCAATGAACATTGCTAAAAGATCAGTGACAACACACAGTGAACGTTGCGAGAATAGGTAGAGGGGACACCTAAGCTCGGCTTTGAGGGTATACCTAGAAAAGTCCATCTCACCCTCCTGGGGATAAGGGATGTGTCTAGGCTCTCGTGCTTACAAGTGGTCGAGCTCCTAGAGGAGATGGCTACCACTATCGCTCACCCCTTGGACTTCTTTACGGTCTAACAGGCAACAGAAACACAAATATCATAATTATTTCATTTTTTGAATTAGTGTAATCCATCTCATGAAAAAAAAATGGATTTATTTCTTCTTTTCTGTAATCTATTTATAAATAGGAACCTTTTTTCATTCAAAATAGTTTTAATAAATATTTTAAATGATTCCTTGCAAGTTGAATCTTTGGTACTCAAAAAGTAGGAAATCGGTCAATCTTTGATGGTTTATCTTCTAGTTTTTGTATTTATAGGCTAACCTGTTTTCTTTGATACACGTAATTTCCTTTTTTTCAAGTGTGCAAAAGAAGGATTTGTGATGACGAGTAATATATAAAAATATAATTGAAGCGACAGTTACAAATCTTAGTTAGGGTCAACAAACGGATGTAAGAAGAAGAACCATCAAACAAACATTTTATCGAAGAAAACATTGAAAAAATTGGAAGGTTGTAAAAATTTGAATTTCTATTTTAGATGAATATGTGTTGTTCAACCTAGAACAATACCCAAATGAAAGCAAGCAAATTGAAAAAATTGGAAGATTATAAAACAATAGAAGACGAGCAGGTGTGTGTTTTGGATTTTACATTTCTTCTTCCCCTTTTTGGTTTGATTGTGGAGGGAGGAGCTGATCCAGACGAGTGAAGTGATGAGAGAAAGAACAAAAAAGTGGGATAAAGGAGGTCGAGCTCCACGAAGGGATCAAGGTCCTCAAGATTTTGACATTAAAGGCTAGATCACAGTCTCGTCTTTCCCACTACAAAAATTTTTGGGCCTTTGGGGTTCGGCCCAGAAGTTCAGTTTGGGCGGACTAATTAGACTCCTGCCACGCGATTTATGCAACGTGATTTTATGCCGCAAGTGTACAGTGTCAAGTTTTGTAATATAGTAATAGAGTAAAGAGTGTCGAACCCACAGGGATTGTAATTTAAATTTCACTAAGTACTATAATTGTGCAATTTCTACTTTATTTAGACAAATGTATGATTAAATGGATTTAATGTTTTATGAATGAATAAATTAAACTAATCTAATGTGAATTGGATGCGACAAAATTGGGGAATACAAATTATCAAATGAGAAGGCCTAGGGATTGATTTTACCTAACTTTCAATTATGATTTAACGATTTTCAATAATTCCATTTAATCTTCCCATATTTAAAAGCAAGAATCCTAATATATTCCTCTCCCCTCTCTCGAGTGCCGGCTAGAAAATAATCCTAGATTCCAATTCCAATATCTCTATTCCGAATTGAAAATCAGGAATTTATAAAAGTCCCGATTCTTGTATGAAGTAAGCTTCACAGATTTTACACTTTCTCTTGAAATCCATAAAACCTATGTTGTGTCAATCTTATGATCACGCCTAAATTTCCCTCTCTCGAGTGCCGGAATTGACTAGCATCTATTCATTCAACTATTGATCAAGTAATTGAAAGCATTAAAATTATGACACAATTAAATATATGTGGAAAAATCAAAGAAATAATTATAAAATCATCAAACCATACTCGATTCGGCTACATCAAACCCCTAGATATTTTGTTTAGTTCATGATATAATAATTGAAAATCATACAAATTATAATAAAGAACATAAGGAAAATGATAGAAAAAACTAGTCTTTTGGGTAAATCTTCAATCTTCTTCCTTGATGTTGTTCCTCCTTCCTTTTTGTGTCTTCAATTTTTGCCTCCTTCAAATTGTGTGGTTGAATCCTTCAATCTTGCCCCCTTCCATCATCCTTCAAAATAGGGTTTTTCAAATGGTATTTCTAGTATCTTGAAATTATTGGACGAATTAGGGTTGAGTTGGGCCAAAAAAAGATTCCAAAAATATAAAATCCTGTTTTTCCGCTCAGGCGGCGCCTTGGCGCCCATCTTAATTTTCAGCATCTTGGGCGCTGCGGCGCCAAATGTGGGCGCCATGGCGCTCACTTCGGGTGGAAAAGGCAGTTTTCACCTCCTTCAGTATTTTTGCCATAACTTCTTCGTCCGATGTCGGATTGAGGTGATTCAAGATGCGTCTAAAAGGTAACTCAAAGGGCTATAAGTTTTCTTCAAACATCATTTTCCAATTCGATCATTTTCTATGTCAGAAATAGATCTAAATATGAGACTAAAATTCTAGAGCATAACTTTTCGATTGGAAATTGATTTGTGATCACATTTTGCCTAAATTTGATCCCTTCGACATCTTTCCTCATCCAATTGACTCCTAACACTCTCAGCTCTTGATGGCAAGGTTCGATACAAGTTTGGATTATTTACATTTTAGTCCCCGAACTTTGGATCTTTTACAATTTGGCCCATTCTCTCCAATTTTGCCAACTTTTGCTTAATTCCTCCAATTTCATCAATCTACATCAAAACACGCATTAAAACATTCTAAAACACTCTCAAGAGTAGCAAAATAACAAATTAGGTGGCATAAATATCATGAGTGTAGAGCACTCATCAAAATACCCCCAAACTTAATATTTTGCTTGTCCTCGAGCAAACACAAACTAAAGAGAATAACAAACAAATACACAAACTCAATTAAAGCACACAAGATCACTTAAAAACACATTGTGCTAGACACCTTGCCTTCATAGCTCAGGATTGAAGACATAGTATCAAATTCACAAATCATTTCAAAGCTATAATGCACAAGTCAAATTCTCGCCTATTCAATGCAAACGGGTGTGTGTGTGGAGAGTTAAGCACAACGTTGTACAATAATAAATTGACCCAATTTCCGACCTTAAAAGTCAAATATTTCCTTGCCTCGCTCATGGGATTTACACACTCCCAAACTTGTTTTCTTTTCTCTTCCCAAGGTGTATTCTAAAGTTGATTTTTCAATACTAATTTCTTACACCGCTCAAGTTTGGTTAGATTTCACTATTGCAGTTCAACATATCAACAGATAAGGATTCTCTTTATTTTTGACTGCTTCAACCTCCCAGAATCAACCAAATTACTAACCTCTCATCAAAGGTCTAATCCTCTAAAACAAGTGTTCGGAGTTTAATCAAGGCATGTGATTTCCAAATTTATTTTTATTTTTTTCAGATATAAATTTTACTCCTTAATCATCCTTTGTGCAGACGTCCCTTCCTTAAGCTTTCTAAATGACCCTTGTAGCGAGCTTTAGGCCGATGACTCCCAAATTAGATGACTTTAGGGCACCAGGTTTTAAACCCCTACAGGCTTAATCACTCGATTCATAAAGGCTACGAAGAGACAATTCACAATGAGATTATTAAAGTTGTCCTCATTGGGGTCTTTTTTTTTTATGCAATGATTAGTGCAATGCCCCTTATTAAACATTTATTCTCGAAAATTGACCTCTAACTTAAGGTTTTCACCCAATTTTCATCCTATTAGTCTCAGACAATCCACACAAAATTTAGCACATACGGAATCCACATATATCTCCAAGTTTTCCTACAATAGCTTAACCTACCAAACAACCTATATTTGGTTTAAGGATATAATGATGTTTAATTGTTGTTTGGATTTAGCGTCTAAGTTCTCTTTTTCAACCTATAAACGTGAATCAACCTACTCATGCCCAACGCCAGTTAACTCACGTGCATAAATATTTTCCGTTTCACACGAATAAGCAAAAATTTAACTCGATTACATAACTCCTCCACAATTCATAAATCAACACATGTTCTCAATAATATATATCATCGCCGGCAAGGCTTTCTAACTCACACAAGCATGCAAAATAATTTTTAAAAAAATCGTTTTTTTTTAACAATGCACACAATTAAGAAATTAAAAACAAACACACAAATAAAATAAAATAATTTTTTTTAAATGCGCACAATTCACACAATAATAAAAAAATTAGGCAATTCTAGATAACTTATAATATACTCCCCCGCCCCCCCAAACTTAAACTAAACATTGTTCGCAATGTTGAATTAAAAGAAAATGAGAAGGACTTCCCTGAATTGTCTGAATTGCCAATGACGGTCTGTGCTCTGATGTTGAATTTGATGGACGCTTCTTCTAGCTTTTACCCCAAACTTGAGATTTTTCTTGTTCTCCTCGTCAAAGTCGGTATGATTGTTCCACGACATCATATTCCTGAAAAATCAAATTTAGATATTAAATACATGAAACAAGTGTTACTTAGCTCAAACATCAAATAACCAACTTGACTACTTATAAACCTAAGGGAAGACGGGATATGGCTGATGAATTCCTAAATAGAATTATAAAATAACTGAAACTATCCTATTAAAATAAAATGATTGGGTTGCCTCCCAAGAAGCACTTCTTTATAGTCATTAGCTTGACTTTTGCAATTGCATCATGGAACTTTAAAGAAGGCTTTTGATGCCCTATCCATTTTTCTTCTTTTGACTTTGCTCCACTCTTCGTTGTTTGTCCAGGTCTCGTCGTTGTCCTTTTCAATGTAATAGGATCTTTTTAGGCCATCCGATTCAAACTTATTCCCATATTTAAAAGCAAGAATCCTAATATATTCCTCTCCTCTCTCTCGAGTGCTGGCTAGAAAATAATCCTAGATTCCAATTCCAATATCTCTATTTCGAATTGAAAATCAAGAATTTATAAAAGTCCCGGTTCTTGTATGAAGTAAGCTTCACAGATTTTACACTTTCTCTCGAAATCCATAAAACATATGTTGTGTCAATCTTATGATCACGCCTAAATTCCCCTCTCTCGAGTACCGGAATTGACTAGCATCTATTCATTCAATTATTGATCAAGTAATTGAAAGCATTAAAATTATGACACAATTAAATATATGTGGAAAAATCAAAGAAATAATTATAAAATCATCAAACCATACTCGATTCGGCTACATCAAACCCCTAGATAATTTGTTTAGTTCATGGTATAATAATTGAAAATCATACAAATTATAATAAACAACATAAGGAAAATGATAGAAAAAACTAGTCTTTTGGGTAGATCTTCAATCTTCTTCCTTGATGTTGTTCCTCCTTCCTTTTTGTGTCTTCAATTTTTGCCTCCTTCAAATTGTGTGGTTGAATCCTTCAATCTTGCCCCCTTCCATCCTCCTTCAAAATAGGGTTTTTCAAATGGTATTTATAGTATCTTGAAATTATTGGACGAATTAGGGTTGAGTTGGGCCAAAAAAAGATTCCAAGAATATAAAGTCCTATTTTTCCGCACAGGCAGTGCCTTGGTGCCCAAGATGGGGGTCGTGGCGCCTCGTTCACAGTTAATTTTCAGCATCTTGAGCGCTGCAGTGCCATGGCGCCCACTTCGGGTGGAAAATGTAGTTTTCACCTCCTTCAGTATTTTTACCATAACTGTTTCGTCCGATGTCCGATTGAGGTGATTCAAGATGCGTCGGAAAGGTAACTCAAAGGGCTATAACTTTTCTTCAAACATCATTTTCCAATTCGATCATTTGCTTTGTCAGAAATAGGTCTAAACATGAGACTAAAATTCTGGAGCATAACTTTTCGATTGGAAATTGATTTGTGATCACATTTTGCCTAAATTTGATCCCTTCAACATCTTTCCTCATCCAATTGACTCCTAACACTCTCAGCTCTTGATGGCAAGGTTCGATACAAGTTTGGAATATTTACATTTTAGTCCCCGAACTTTGGATCTTTTACAATTTGGCCCATTCTCTCCAATTTTGCCAACTTTTGCTTAATTCCTCCAATTTCATCAATCTACATCAAAACACGCATTAAAACATTCTAAAACACTCTCAAGAGTAGCAAAATAACAAATTAGGTGGCATAAATATCATGAGTGTAGAGCACTCATCAACTCCGTCCCTGGTTGCAATGTTATGGAAGGTAAAAGTCTATATGTCAACGAGTAGAGCCGAGCTGGCTAGAGAGTCAAAATTTGAGACTCGAGCTCAGCTTTAGTAAAATGGTGCGGTCACTTTTTTGGGGACCGAGCCCAGTCGAGCAAGAAAAAGAGGCTAAAAAAAATTGGTAGCAAAATGCTGCCTCTAGGAGAAGAAATTTGAAAGGCAGCAGCCTACTGCCTATTAAAAGGTTGCAAAATGCTGCCTTCCAGGGAAAAAAAGAGAAAAAATTGAAAAGGCTCGAGCCGAAAGCTCGGGTCGAGCCTCTTTTTCTAGCCGAGGAACTCGCACCATTTTAGTATAGTAGTAACAGTAGGCATGTCAACGAGCCGAGCCAGCTCGCGAGTCGAAATTTGAGGCTCGGGCTCGACTCTAGTAAAATGGTGCCATCGATGTAGATTGAGAATATTAATCAATCTCATTCAGATTGAAAATCCAACTTTCCAGTTTCAATATGATATGAGCCAATTTGACATGATCCTCACGTACTTGCTGAGGTGTCGAAGGTACAAGAGTAATAGGTATATGAACGTTGCTAAAAGATAAATGGCAACGCGCATTGAACGTTGTTAAAACATCAACAAATGGAACAACACATATCCTTTCAAGTGGGGATGACTACCACTATCGCTCGACCCCTTACCGCTGCTTAGGGATGTCAAATTGGCTCTTATTGCATTGAAATAGGCAAGTTAAAGAATCAACGATAAGTAGAACAAGAAAGATTAATTGTTCAATCAGAACAAGATCGATTAATATTCTCAGTCTGCATTGATGGCACCATTTTACTAGAGTCGAGCCCAAGCCTCGATAGGCATAGTGGTGAGTCTATTAAAGGGTAAAAGCCAATTATGTGATTCCAAGTGAACTTTGGTGAGATGAAAAATTGTGAGCAACGTTTAACAGAGAAGGACAGTTTGAGCGGATGATGATAAATGTGGAAAATAGGTTAAACATGCTTGACGCAATAGTTACAGATCTTAGGCGGGGTCAACAGGCAGATGTAAGAAGGAGAACCATCAAACAAACATTTTATCGAAGAAAACATTGAAATATTTGGAAGATTGTAAAAAATGGAATTTCTATTTAAAAGGAATTTGTGTTGTTCAACCTAGAACAATACCCAAATGAAAGTGAACAAATTGAAAAAATTGGAAGATTGTAAAACAATAGAAGGCGAGCAGGTGTGTGTTTTGGATTTCACCTTTCTTCTTCCTCTTTTCTGTTTGATTGTGGAGGGAGGAGCTGAACCAGACGAATGAAGTGATGAGAGAAAGAACAAAAAGTGGGATAAAAGGAGGTCGAGCTCCACGAAGGGATCAAGGTCCTCAAGATTTTGACGTTAAAGGTTAGATCACGGTCTCGTCTTTCTCTTCTCTTTTCTCATCTTTTAGAGTCCATCTGGCATCGAGATTGCTTTCCATCTTCTCAGGGCCGAGCTTGGGTTGAAAAAAGGATTAAAAACGAGAGGAGGCAAATGGAAAAGTTGAAGTACATATAAAACATAAGAAACAATTGGGCCTAAAAAAATCAAGAAAAAGAAAAAAAAAACATTTCGGATTCTGCCTATTGGCGCCATTGATGCTTCTGGAGAGAAAAACACAAAAGCCATACTTTACGCGTTGAATGAGGACTCGTTCTCTGATAACGTTACATGGCCATGTGACTACAAAAAATTTGGGCCCAGAAGTTCAGTGCGAGCGGACTCATTAGATTTTTTGAATTTTGTGGATTTGTTGCGTTGTTTTTGTTAGTCTAGATTGAACAACACATATCCTTTCAAGTGGGGATGGCTACCACTATCGCTCGACCCCTTACTGTTAGGGATGTCAAATTGGCTCATATCACATTGAAAGAGGCAAGTTAAAGAATCGAAAAATCAACGAAAAGTATTGTTCAATCAGAACGAGATCGATTAATATTCTCAGTCTACATCGACAGCACCATTTTACTGGAGTCGAGCCCGAGCCTCGAATTTTGACTCGCGAACTGGCTTGGCTCATTGACATGCCTACTTCTACTACTACCAGACATGCGGCTTGACCTGAGTTTTCAGCTCGGTCCTTTTCAATTTTTTCTCTTTTTTCTCCTAGAGGCAGCATTTTACTATCTTTCAATTTTTTTCTCTAAAAGATCAATGGCAACGCGCATTAAACGTTGCTAAAACATCAACAAACGGAAACGTGCATTGAACATTGTGAAAATATCACCAGTAACTTTTGAATGATTTCTTGAATTTTATGGGTTTGTTGCGTTGTTTTTCTTTATCTAAATTGAACAATACATATCCTTTCAACATGGAAATTCCAATTTTTACAATCTTCTAATTTTTTTTTAAGAAAGTGGTAAACTGACATTTGATGGCATTTGCAAGTATCTTGTTATCCAAATCCTGCAAATTATAAATCAAAATTTTGAATTCTTGCACTTCCCTATGTTCGAATCTGTGAATTGCTGCCAAAAAATTTTGATAAGTTTGTTTGTATAAATTGAGGGTAGTAAATGTTATGATCATATGGTCTTACTTTCATGTTTCTGATTGAAGTAGCTTTTGATGCATATCAATTTGTTCATAGTCAGGGTTGAATTTTATATTTGGGTTGTATTGAACTATATTGCAACTGAACTCTGTTTCACCAATACTATTTTTGTTATTTAAAGAAAACTAGCTCATAGATAGATCTTCATCTGTTTTTTACAAGTGACAAGTAAGGTGAATTGATTTTTCAAAATTTTCGTTTTTTCAAGTGATTGAAGTAAAGTGTGAGCTTTTTTTGGGGCAAGATTGAGCCTTTTAGCTTGCGCCTTTTCGATTTTTTCTCTTTTTTTCCCCTAGAGACAGCATTTTCTCCTAGGGTTGAGCTTTTTTTTTTAGCCGAGCAAAAGCTCGGCTCGACCCCCAAAAAAAGCTCAAACCATTTTACTACAGCCAAGCCCAAGTCTCAAATTTCAACTCTTAAGCCGGAGGTGAACATTGCCAAAAGATCAATGGCAATGCGTAGTAAACGTTGTGAAAAGATCAATGACAACACGCATTGAATGTTGCCGTATCCTTTACTCTATGGGAACATCAAAGCCCTCAACATACGCTCGAACGTTGCGAAAGATCTTTCTCAACAGTTTTCTTGTTGCGATAGGCTATTTAACCAGTCATCGGCTATCGAGTGAAGTGCGCCTTTTGTGTTTTTCTCTGCAGAAGAATCTTTTTAGGGGTTGTGGACGTGGAGTGGTTGTAGCGACGACAATGATGGCGATGTTTTGTGGCAGTTGCGGTGGCGAGATCTTGTTAGATTTGGCAACGGAGTGTATTTGGTTCTAGGAGAGTATCCTTGTTTCTTTCTACCCAAATGAAGTTAAAATGTTTTTTGGATTCCCGAAGAATAGGGAGGTAAAATAAGTTCGATCGACAGATTTCCTTTTGTTCGTTTTTCTCCACTCATCATACAACAAGCATTTCCCTTGTCGAAAAAGTGGTGGCCCCAATGGGAACCACTGAACGTTCAATCTCACTTACCCATTACATTGCAGCCAAGGGCGGAGCCCAATGAAGTGAACTTCTGGGCCCAACCCCAAAGACCCAAAACTTTTTGAAGTCACATTTCCATGTTATAGAGAACCAGACCCCATTCAGCGTGTGAAGCGTGGCTTTTGTGTTTTTCTCTGCGAAAGTGTGGCTTTTATGTTTTATATATACTTCAACTTTTCCCTTTGCCGCCTCTCGTTTTTAATCCTTTTAAAATACTTCAACTTTTCCCTTTCTCGCCTCTCGTTTAAATCATATTCTTAGGTCACGGGAGAGAAACCAAATGGTAGTTTTAAATACATTGACACTGAAAAAGTGGCTTGCGTGGAAAATGGGAAAGGTTAGGCAGATGATAAGAATCTTGTCTTAAAAACTTGAATGATTTCTTGAATTTTGTAGGTTTGTTGCGTTGTTTTTGTTTGTCTAGATTGAACAATACATATCCTTTCAAGCAGTATAAAACACCCCCTTCAGCATTAAAAGAAGAAACTTTCAAAGGATTACTTGAGATTTTTTAAATCTTAATTGGATCAAATCGCTCGAACCGAACCGATTTACGTTATTATGGTGCGCTTATGGTATGACAAAAAATTTGGAGGTTCGATGATGGTTTTGGCCTAACTGAACCGACCCGAAACCAAACCGTTGCCATCCCAAACTAAAACCTTCAATCTTCTCAAACTTTGAGGGTTGCTTGAGGATTGATCCTTTTAAGCTAGCTTGAGAGTCAAAATTTGAGACTCGGGCTCGGCTCTAATAAAATGGTGCAAACTTTTTTTTGTCATTCGCATCAATAGCCGCGTCCACTCTTGTTAATCTGCGCTAAACATTAAAATCAAAAATCAATATAGATGATAAAAAAAAAGAGGCGGCAAAGGGAAAAGTTGAAGTATATATAAAACACAAAAGTCACACTTCTGTAGAGAAAAACACAAAAGCCACACTTCACAAGCTGAATGAGGACAGGTTCTCTATAACATTACATGGCTATGTGACTTCAAAAAATTTTGGGCCTTTGGGGTTGGGACCAGAAGTTCAGTGGACTTCATTGGGCTCCACCCCTGGCTGCAATGTAATGGGTAAGTGAGCTTGAACGTTCAGTGGATTCCATTGGGGCCACTACTTTTTTGACAAGGGAAATGCTTGTTGTATGATGAGTGGAGAAAAATGAATAAGAGGAAATCTGTCGATTGAACTTATTTCACCTCCCTATTCTTCGGGCCGCCACTGCAACCGGCACAAAACATTGCCACCATCATCGACGCTACAACCACTCCACATCTACAACCCCTACAAAAAAATCCCCAAATTTGTACCCACATGTCACACGCTGAATGAAAATGGCAACGCGCAATGAATGTTGCTAAAAGATCAACGGCAACGCGCACTGAATGTTGTTAAAAGATCAACGGCAACGCACAATGAATGTTGCAAAAAGATCAACGGCAATGTGCAGTGAACGTTGCGAAAAGATCAATGGAAACGCGCAGTGAACTTGAATGTTGCAATGCTTCATCTCCTTAATACCTATGCCTTCATATCAACCATGCTTCATCTCTTTTCTGCACTTCATTACATATCCCTCCTCTCCATTCTTCCTGCTGCATCTCATTTTCTACTGTCTCGTTTACTCGCCATTATCAGTTCGCTGCTCAATTCAATTGGATATTTACACAAAAAATGCAACGTTAAAAAACTGAATTTTATTTGAAGAGCGTCTCATATTTTGTAGAAAGCAAATTCGGCCGACCAAATGGTTGGTTCTGGTCCTACCAAAACTTGTTCATTTTTATATGTTTTCAAAATTTTTGGGCTTTGGGATTGATTCTTCTGCAGAGAAAAACATAAAAGACATACTTCATGCGCTGTTTTGTGGTGGTAGTGGGGACGATGGTGGCGATGTTTTGTGGCGGTTGTGGTGGCGGGATCTTGTTCGATCTAGCAACGGAGTGTAACAACGTTGTTCTTCTCTACCCAAATGAAGTTAAAATGTTTTTTGGATTCCCGAAAAATAGGGATGTGAAATAAAGGTTCTGAGGAATTACAAGAATGTAGCTGATTGCTTCCTCAGGGTTACTTTTATGGATGGGAGAATGCAGAAACTCAATAAAAACGTACTTACTCATTATCCTTCTGGCATTTTGAGGGATATCACGTCCGATTCTAATCCGCAAAGAACTTCAATGTTCAAAAGGGTGAAGGATATACTGAGTAATGGGTTCTATTTGTGTGGTCGAAGATGCTAATCAACTGCAGGACAGTTTAGCCTGATTTTTTGCTGAAAGCAAAACTATTGGAGTGCCCAGCAAAGCTAATGGGTTTACTAATAAGAACGTTGCAAAGTGTGCTACTAGGATGGGGCAATGTTACTCGTCAACTTATGCCACAGTGGAAGTCCCAGCAGCTGAGGTTGATCCTGAGCTTCCCGATATTAAAAGAAATGGATATGATTTCTCTGATGGAATCGATAAAATATCCCCTGATCTTGCAATGAGAGTTGTAAAGAAACTCCAGTTGACTGTAAATCTCGTACATCACTTTCTTTATATCACAGTTAACATTATCCATATTGTCAAGAATTAGTTAGATGAAAAAATTGTTTTAATTTTAAATTATCCAATAATGTAGTGACACATGACAGAGTGTCAAATATGATATACACCAAATAATATAGATATCGGTATACACTGTCGGAATAATTAAATCCAGTGAGGCTAACTCAAAGGTCAAAAAAATTTGAAGGGAAATTGAAGCGGTCTTCAGCGCCACCACAAACTTTTATTGGTTATTGGTATTTTTTATGAATTTTGAAACACAAACAGGATGTGTGATAGGGATTAAAAATAGAGGGACGTGTCAACATTTAATTGGACGGCTTCAAACCCAAAAAAAAAAAAAAAAAAAAAAAAGGCCAAGCAATTACCACCAACATAGCACCTATCAAAACCCTGTCACCTAACTAGCATTATTCTATTTTTCTAGGCACTGGAACAGAAGGTAAATTTTGTTCATAAAAGGAATAGAAATGGGCCTCAAACAGGAGCTTAATATCATCTCCAGAAGGGGAAGCGAATTTATCAACATTGATTTTCCAAAAATTTTCCTTTTTCAAATGCGCAGTCTTTCTTCATCCCCTGTAATTTTATGTACAAAATTCATATTCTACTTAAGATAACTGTAGATGGTTTGACCCCTATTTTTTGCTTTAATCAACAAAAAACCATTTATCACCAGCTAATCCCTCATAAGTAGATTCTCAGTCAAACATGCACAAATAACACCACTATGACAAGCAAACTTCCCGATGTGAACTAGCAGGGATGAGATGGTTATCGACAGGAAACGGTCTGGTAAATGTTCTTACACCCAAGTAGAAGATTAAATAGAAGATGAGGTTTACTCCCCTAGAATTTCATAGTAATTTAGTTTACAGCATGAAACAAATGAATCAACTGCTTCAACCATAAAGCACCGTCTAGGATTATTGGCTCATGCAATTGTACAGAAATTTGACAGTGACCAATTTGTGCATCAGAAAACTCTTCATCGCAAGAACTGACCCCTAAGTTAAGGCTTACGGGGTGGCGAGCTGCTGCTGCTGCTATTACTAGGGCTCCTTCCTCTAATCGGCCTGAAAGAACAAGCACAAATTATACAAGAAACGAGTAAGACAAAGCAACAAGCAATCCCCAAATAGAAAGCCCCCAATTTTTTGAAAAAACTATCTTGATAAATGCTAATTATTACTAGCATAAATGCAATTTGCGAAACCCATTTCACTTTCATGAAACAGAAACTTGTCAAGTTCATGTTAAATGTATTTCATTCTTGGTTGAGAAAAATCATTCATAGGAAAAGATTTCACCAGGACATATACGAGAGAACACACCTTCTCGGGCTGCGGCTCCTAGATACCCTCCGTGGAGCCTGGAAACAAATTCACAAAATGGAGCTGCAATTAGTTACTAAACCGAAATAATATTTCGCTGAAGAAATTTTTTTAGACACACAGACCCTGCGTGGGCTAGGCGATGAAGAGTAGGAAGATGATCTACCACGTCTGGCAGGTGGTGGTCCACGCCCTCTGCAAGGATGAATAATTCATAGGCATGAGAAGTCATGACATAATGCGTCATTATCGATACCACATATTTTAGTAAATAGAACAAAAATCCGTACATAAAGCAATGCTGATGTGGACTTAAGTATGGGTCCATCAAGCCATATCATGTTTCATGCTTGCATAAAATTGTTTGACTTGTGTTCTAAAACTACCACGATGATCTTTTTTCTCCCAATAAATGGGGTACACAATCAGCAGGGAAAAAAAATACTACAAAATGAATAGATCTTTATTTTAACCCCAAAAAATAATAATAATAATAATTCATTGTAGCAAGTTATGAAGGTAAGGAGCAATATACCAATATTTTACCTTCTTGGAGATATTGATCTTGATCGTGAACGAACTGGCCTCCTAATAGGAGGGGAGCGGCTCCGTCGACGGCTAATTGGAGACCTTCTAGGAGGACTTCGAGCTCGTCGTGGAGAACTACAAACGAATATTTCCATGATTACAGAGGACAAAATAAAAAACAGGAGGCATGATGCAAAATTTATAGCAAAACTATTGTCGCTTCAAGAAACACTACCTATATACAAGTATAGCAAAATAATTTGAATATAACACAAATCCCAAACTGATAGCTCTCATGGGCAAGGGCATAATCAATGTTCTGCAAGTACTTGAAAAGTTTATTTCCATCAACCAAGTATACGGCTGACAGTAAATAAAATTGAACATATTATATTACTTGAAAAAATAAGTTTCTCTAATATCCAATTATATTAATTTCAGTTTTTAGGGTCGGTCACGTCTAGACAACCCAAAAACTGTCAGAACACTCTGGGCTCCTAGCCTCAGCTAGCTTCTTAACTTTTCAGCAATTAAATTGACGCCTAGGTATCTTTATGATCCCAGACAATCCCTAGTGACCTAAAGTAATCGAATTCGAAACATGTAGAAAACTGTTCTAAGGTCCTGTCTGGAGCACCTGAAAGCAGCAGCAAATATTTGTCTTTAGATCCAATTTAACAAAACTTTAGATCACCGATACAAAGAATGAAAGAAGGAAAAAAAGGAAAAGAACAGGGAAAGAAAAAAGAAAGAAGACGGGAAAATCTAGTGCCGTCACCTTTCTCCTCCCTCTTAGAGGCGCTAGGTTTATAGAGAATAGAAACGGAAAGATAAGGAAAAGGAAAAACAAAGAAAGAAGCAAAAAATGGCAAAGTGTCCAATTGAAACTTGAAGGATCCGACAAATATCCTATTCCCATACCCATGTTGTGTCGTGTCCGACATGGGTACTCCGACCATTTCAAAGAGTCCGAGCATCAGAGCCTAATCTCTTCTAGTCCCATATTCTTGATCTGTGCAGCACTAAAACTAACAAAGCGAGCCATGAATTCTATGTCCTTCGAATGCTAGACTTTGTCTACCACGAAACCTATTAAAGAAAGACCCACATGTTTGTCCTGCACACACTAGTAGAATGCATGTTCCTCAAGAGTAATTAAAAAGCATATTTAAATCAATAAAGCTAACAGCAGTAAATGCATCAAATCGGACAACATTCTATTAACTAATGTAATATTTTTCTCGTTAAATTATCTAAAAGAATGCTGGTGATGATGACATTGTGACGAACAGTTTAACATACCGTCGCCTTGGAGGAAAGGGAGATCGTCGTCGAACAGGGCTACCACGTACCCTACGGGGAGATGCCCTATTCAAAACTAGACAAGTCAAAAGCTACCCCCTAATAAAAGATAATAGCTGGAGGCAATCAATTCAACGAGAGAAGATTTGAAAGACCCCAACCTGGGAGGTGATCGATAACGCCTGGGTGGAGAGGGAGGAGAACGGCCTCTGGCAGGAGATGCAGGCCTCCTCCTGAGAGGCGGTGAGTCACCCCGTCGAAAAGCAGTATCTACTCTGCGACGAACTGGAGAATCTGCGCGTCTCCGGGGAGGAGAATCTGGTCCCCGTCTGGGAGAACCTCTGCGTGCTACTGGAGATCTCCTTCGAGGTGGAGAAAGAGGTTTGCGCCGAGGAGATGCTGATGATATTGAGGAAATATGGTAAAACAAATACCAATAACAGAACGAAGAATAATATACTGTTCCATATTGGGCATAGAGAATTATCGTACCTTCTCTAGGTCGCTTTAGTCCATCTCTGTCGGCATCTGCAGCAACATCATCAGCTTTAGTGGCATCCCTCCTCGAAGTAGTTGCAACAGCTTTAGGAGGCGAAGAAGCCTTCTTCCGTTCAGGTAATGTAAACTTGGCTCGAACAACTTTCCCATCAATTTGGGCCTGCATTAACATCAGTTGAGCAGATTAATTTTCACTACAGTAAAGTACAACTAATCACTACAGCAGAGCATCTTGAAGAAATCATACGCCATCCATAAATAACATGGCTTTCTCAGCATCAGTTCTACTCTTGAACTCAACATATGCAAATCCTTTTGGAATGTTAACCTGCAACAAAGCAACTATTTAACAAATCCAAATTAAAAGATAAAAATGGTTCAGACACCTTCACAGAATATGGGAATTTAACAACTTACGACGCGATCAATTGCCAGCTGTACATTTACAACTTCACCGAAATTACCTACAAAAGAGGGAGCAAGATAAAGGAAAAGAAACCCAACCTGCCTGAAGGCGCAAATAAGAAAACTACAACGAAAGCTGCCTATTAAGGTTTTTTCTTTTTTTCTTTTTTGGATAGGTAATCAAGAAATTTTATTAATCAAAGGATAATACACAAGAAATGCATTATCAATTTAAACAAGATAAAAACATGAAATTAAACAACCCTTCTATCGGATTAGTAAACGCGGCATTAAATCAAATATACAAGGTTATATAAAACAATTCTCTAAATTACTCTGTAGTCCGTGTTTGATCATCAAAATAACAGCTGTTTCATTCTCTCCACACACACCATACAACAGATCCTGGAATAAGATCCCAAACAAACTTACTATTCTTATCTCGAAGCTTTCTCCTCCATGCCTGCATAACATCCTCTATGCGCCTAGGCATCACCCAATTCATATGTTGCGAAACTAGAGTATCATTTCACAACTAATGAACACCATCACAATGAATGAACAAGTTGTCAATCGTCTCCCCATACCTCTTATACATATAGTACCACTCGGTAATATAAAAACATTTTCTTCGAAAATTAACCACCATTTAACACTTGCCCCCTCACAACGTTCCACACTTAAAATGCCATCCGTGGGGCAATTTACATTGTCATACCCTCTTTCAAGGGAATGAACAATTTACAAGCTTCGACAATGATCTAAAATCAGTGCAAACAGAGAAAATATCATTCCATGCCACCCACCTGCTACGATCGTCCTCTCCTACACGGATGTGGACCTCATGCAAGGAGGTCAAAAACAGCACATAATTAATCAAATTCCAATCCTGTAAACCCCACCCGAAAACAATATTCCAGTTGAGACTCCTATTATGTATAGCTAATACATCATTCACCATAGTAGAAGGCACCAAAGCAATGTCATACAAAGAAGGAAACCCCACCTTTAGTGGTTGATTTCCACACCAACAATCATCCCAAAATTTGACATTCCTACCACTTCCCACCACAAAAGTTGCAATTAGTTTTTAAAACAAACGAAATTTTGTCTATGCCACCAACTAATTTGCCGTATACGTAAAAAATTTAAAAAGCATATTAAGAAACTTTTTCCTAGACAACTATTTTTCCAATTCAAATTTTTTCTTTTTCATTTTCATTCTTTTTTTTTTTTTTTTTTTTTTTTTTTTTTTTTTTTTTTTTTTTGAGAAGATGCAACTAAAGTTCTTTGCACTCAAACTTTTGAAGAAACCATTGGTAAAACACAACTATCATCTAAGTCATGATCATCTTTTGTGTGCGTATTCAGAAATCTCTTCGATAATAGGCTATTCCATCATTGTCTCATTTTCAGTAGAATAATACAAAATGTACTCATCATCCATCACATTTTTGTAGCATTGACTAGAAATGACTTCACATAACCAATCGATAAATTAATAAATTATTCATTTATCAACAAAAATAATAAATTATTCATTTATTGATAAATTAATAACCCATCTAAAGTAATAATTTTTTGCAGTCCCAACAATATTATTTTATAGAAGTTTTATTGTATCAGTCAATTTCACTAGCCCCAAGATAACTGTTCTAACCTAGCACAATCAATATTCAACAAAAGCTTCCAACTACCAGAATTCAGAAGATAAAAAAGAAGTGAGTGTACCAAATATTTCTTTTAGGTGGTTTTCATTTACGTTTCTACTGAGCTGATCAACATGAAGTACAAGTGACTCAGGAATTGGAGAAGCTTTCCTGGAAACACGGAACAAAACCAGAATAATAAAGCCATCCATGATAGTAAGCAATCATAAATAACTGTAGACCATAGAAAATAAAACAAAACAAAACAAAACTAAGCCCCGTAGAAATGCTACACAAGTTTAAGAGGACAGATTCAGCTTCAGACAAAAGTGACTACAAAATAAGCAGCAGATCAAAAACCTAGAAGTGAATATGCAAACTAAAGTTGAATGACAGAAGCTGAGCACATTTAATATACAGTGCATGTGGAGCTTTAATTGAAATATAACTTAAACAATTAGTATGTTCTAAGATAAATTTGAAATTGTGGTACAAACAAGTGTAATTATCATTCTTATATATCCAAAGTAGCATTTTGTATATAAACAAAATAATAATAATATAGGTATCAATTCCATAAAAACACCAGCAGGCTAAAAATTTAAAATGCAAGTTTCCTTGCCATAGAGCTTGGTAAGTTCCATGTTGAGAGTGACTTGAAATCAAAAGCGGTTTTAAAATGGGAATGACTAAAGGGTAACCAGAACAACAAGAAAAATGATCATGAATAACAAAGGCAGAATTAAAAAATGAGAGGATTTTTTATTTCAGAAGTTTTATACTTGAAACTTAGGTTGAGTTGAACATTTTGAACATAATGTCACCTTGGCAGTGGGGAAGTTTTCTTAGATGGTGGTGGAGAGCGCCCTCGCTTAGCTTCTTCAACAGGACTGAAGTAAGACGTTAACTTGAAGGTCAGAAAAATATCACGTCGGTCAATTAGAAAGATGAGAACAACGCATATACATAAACCATTTCAACTGAATACCCACAAAAAGGTGCAAGGAACAGTTCGAAAGACCTACAAAAATAACACGCCAAGCCAGTTTTCCTTCGAGTAACAAAAATATTTGACCTAATTACAAGATTGAGCACNAATTGAAATCCCTCTCCGATAAACCCTACTTAGAGCGAGAAATACAAGAGAAAAGCACAACGGGTTGATATTGAGCCGTTTGCTGTGAAAAGGGTGCTATTACTGGAAAAGAGAAAAATGGGCTGTAAAGCAATTTGGGCGGGCCGTGTTAGAATTTAGGCTTTAAATTATTCATATCAAGATTAAAAAGGGAAATATTTATATGTCAGGTGTATTGTTTATACCAATTCACAAATCAGGTACAAAGTTTAAAAATTCAAAATTCAGGTTTCTGTATAATTAGTTGAAAATATTTATTAATTAAAATAATAAAGTCACAGTTACACGATTGATGATCACAGATTCATAATTATTGGTTACATATCATCGAATTAATTGGTTACAAATTATTTCGAGGTCACAAATCAAAAAATTTGTAGGACACATTTTATTTTGAGGTTACAGATAAAAATTTTACAAATCACAAATTATTTTATTGGTAACAGATCAAAAAAATTAAAAGTCACAGGGTCACATATGTTCAAATTTATTGGTCATATATTTTAAATAGTTGGTCACATACACCAAATACCTCCACCATCGATCTCGATCCAACACCAATCTTTGTCACAAATCACCACAGCGCAATTGCCGCTTGCACTGTACCATCGATTGCACCGCACCAATCTACAACCTTCCATAATCGCAACCACAACTTCGGCACACACCACTGAACAAATTGTGAGTCACCATAAGCCCACTAGCACTACCACAATGTCACCAACATTGAAATTGCTGAAGCCACCACCTCAAATCCACGTATCACCCAACAAAAATAACCCCCACTCCACCATCGGAACCAACTGAGCTCCACATCATCTCACCACACAACACTATCTGCACCAATTGAACCACTACTGTTGCACCACAACCACCTGCACAAAACACCACCACCTATCAAAACTCCGGCTAAGTAGTAGATTTGATCAAAAAACCAACCACCAATGAACCATCCACAGCAAATCGAATTAGAAAAATTATTGACAAACTCCATCAACCACCAACAAATGCAGTTGCACACAGAGGAAGAAACCACCACACAAAAATCGAGTAGTGGCACGGCGGTGCTCAATGTTGCTTCGCACAGTAGAAACCTCCATAGCCGGTACTATAATTCGACTGTAAGCACAACCGCGTGACGCTGCTGTGAGCTGACTCCGATGCTCACAGGTCAGATCAACAGTGTGACTTCGACCGGTAAGATCACTCGGCACCATCGCAGCAACTATGTCGGTGCTCGACTCTCACATCTTCGACGGTGGCGACGCTCCTCAACATTGACGGTTATCGATGGAGGGTAGAGAGAGAGGAGAAGTCATCGTGGGGAGAGAGACGGTATTGAAAATTGAAAATGGGAGAAATGATTTGGGTTTTTAATTGAATTGAGGATTAATTATATATAGTACCTGAATTTTGCATAAATAAACTTTACCCCTGAATTTTGAATTTGAAAGTTTAATTACCTGATTTTATGTAATTTTCCCGATTAAACGTCTCTCTCCCCACGATGACTTCTCCTCTCTCTCTACCCTCCATCGATAACCGTCAATGTTGAGGAGCGTCGCCACCGTCGAAGATGTGAGAGTCGAGCACCGACATAGTTGCTGCAATGCGGCACCATCGCAGCCGACGATATGAGTGATCTTACTGGTCGAAGTCACACCGTCGATCTGACCTGTGAGCATCGGAGTTAGCTCACAGCAACGTCACGCGGCGTCGTCGTGGTTATGCTTACAGTCGAATTATAGTACCGGCTATGGAGGTTTCTACTGTGCGAAGCAACATTGAGCACCGCCGTGCCACTGCTCGATTTTTGTGTGGTGGTTTCTTCCTCTGTGTGCAACTGCATTTGTTGGTGGTTGATGGAGTTTGTCAATAATTTTTCTAATTCGATTTGCTGTGGATGGTTCATTGGTGGTTGGTTTTTTGATCAAATCTACTACTTAGCCGGAGTTTTGATAGGTGGTGGTGTTTTGTGCAGGTGGTTGTGGTGCAACAGTAGTGGTTCAATTGGTGCAGATAGTGTTGTGTGGTGAGATGATGTGGAGCTCAGTTGGTTCCGATGGTGGAGTGGGGGTTATTTTTGTTGGGTGGTACGTGGATTTGAGGTGGTGGCTTCAGCAATTTCAATGTTGGTGACATTGTGGTAGTGCTAGTGGGCTTATGGTGACTCACAATTTGTTCAGTGGTGTGTGCCGAAGTTGTGGTTGCGATTATGGAAGGTTGTAGATTGGTGTGGTGCAATCGATGGTACAGTGCAAGCGGCAATTGCGCTGTGGTGATTTGTGACAAAGATTGGTGTTGGATCGAGATCGATGGTGGAGGTATTTGGTGTATGTGACCAACTATTTAAAATATATGACCAATAAATTTGAACATATGTGACCCTGTGACTTTTAATTTTTTTGATCTGTGACCAATAAAATAATTTGTGATTTGTAAAATTTTTATCTGTAACCTCGAAATAAAATGTGACCTACAATTTTTTTTGATTTGTGATCTCGAAATAATTTGTAACCAATTAATTCGATGATATGTGACCAATAATTATGAATCTGTGATCATCAATCGTGTAACTGTGACTTTATTATTTTAATTTATAAATATTTTCAACTAATTATACAAAAACCTGAATTTTGAATTTTTAAACTTTATACCTGATTTGTGAATTGGTATAAACAATACACCTGACATATAAATATTTCCCTTAAAAATCCCAATCACAAGTGCGCTTTACAAGATCAAAGTCGAGTTCAAATAGTAAGAGTAAAATCTTATCAAGTCACTAATATGTGACTAAGTCTCTATAGGATAAAGCAGAAAAAAATAAATAGAAATATAAATAAAAAGTTCGTAACGTGGTCATTGACACTTTTTAACCGTCTTTTTGATAGAAAAATCAAAAACTCCAAATCCACTCGACCGCTCCTTCAAGATCTTAATCATGCCAAAGGCAAAACCATCATCTTTTTATTCTTCAATCTACGAAATTCTCATAGCAATCTAGAAATTATTAGTTTGATTTAATGATCGAGTGTAAGTTAAGTATAAAAATTATTCACAGCTCCACTTCTTGCAAGCGCATTTTTGCAACCTAAAAGAATGGATTAGGTTTTCAGATTCTCTTTAATTCAAATCAAAAGAAAAACAAAAAATTCACTTGCTTTTTCTTTCGACATGCAAGGAAATTTCTTTCAGAATTTAGATATGTCCATGCAGTGTTCATCTTCGCAGGGGTTACTACGGTGACAGCAGTTCAGTTTCTTTAACAATCGCAGGTGTTCAACTTCTTCTGGAACAATATGTGTTATATTTAATTATCGATAGGAGGAAATTTGACATATTATTGAGACTCTTACTGATTGCTGTATTGCTCTCGTAAAAGACAAAATTACTAATATTTCCTCTTCAAAATGTAATCGAGCAGTATGCCCCCATCGAGTTAAAATTGTAGCTCCATCCCTCTGGACACGGAGTTGTGATTCATTGTGAAAATGAAATATGGTGATCCATAAACTCGCTTCCTTTGCTACTTTAGCATTAGAAGTTGACTGATTTCATGTGGATATATTGTATACCTTCACTTTTTTGCCGATGATTGGCAACAGTATCTCTTCATAGAGTGTCGATTGTTCGGTTTCAAAAATAATAATTATTTTTTATCCATGAAACCATTCTTTATCATAAAATTGGCACAAAATAAATTTAGCTAACCCAAAAACCAGCGTTCCGTTCATTTTAAATTTTAGCCTACCCCTAAAATCAAATGTTCTCTAACATATATTTTTCTCATCATTCAAACAAAATAAAATCATGACTCGTGAGTTTATTCTTTATTACAACAATTTAAAAAAAGAATTGATAATCATAAAGCAGAAATGCACATAATAATGTGACCGAAAAATCTTGTGAAATTTTTCAAGATTCACAGCCACAATCTAACATTAACCAACAAATACAAATAATTCTCAATTGTTCGGTTTCAAAAATAATAATTATTTTTTATCCATGAAACCATTCTTTATCATAAAATTGGCACAAAATAAATTTAGCTAACCCAAAAACCAGCGTTCCGTTCATTTTAAATTTTAGCCTACCCCTAAAATCAAATGTGCTCTAACATATTAATTTTTTTCATCATTCAAACAAAATAAAATCATGACCCGTGAGTTTATTCTTTATTACAACAAGTTAAAAAAAGAATTGATAATCATAAAGCAGAAATGCACATAATAATGTGACTGAAAAATCTTGTGAAATTTTTCAAGATTCACAGCCACAATCTAACATTAACCAACAAATACAAATAATTCTCACTACAGTACACATTCGCGATTAACTCGAGAAAAACTTTAATTAGATCGACTCGACAGATACCAAGTCCATACATAAATTCTTACTAAGGTTTAGAAGACATAGAGTTCTGCCAATTCCTCCAAAGATTCAGAAGTGAGATTAGGTTCAGCATTATCAAGCATCCACAGAAGATGATCGAACAGAACCACCTCACATTTGACAGAGAGATTTCCTTCTGCATTCTGCTTCGATTTTTCAATGAGAGCATTCAATAGAGGATGATTTAAGTACTTGGTACTTATCATATATCTTTTTCTTGTACTTCCCACAAAAATTGTTTCATAGTTATGATCTTGCATGTCAGTTGCAGAAGAAATCCATTTTTCTTCTCTAGTTGACTTGGACCGCAAGCTACTGTACGATGATGTTCTTGTGAGTTGCCTTGACAATGTCTTGCATTTCCTCAGTATCGAATTGATCTTCTTCATGGATCTTGAGTGTGTGTTTCTGTGGGTTTTTCTTTTTGTTTATGGAAGAAGACTGAGGAGAGAGATATCTTGATATATACTCGGTGCAAATTGGAGGAAAAAATGTGGGTACAAAGTCACTGTTTTTCGGTGCTTGGAATTTGTGACCCACTTACAACCCAAATATTTTGAATGACATAAACATTCCATCTTCCTTTGGTGGGGCATCCGCAATCAATTATATTATCTAGGTTCTGTACATGAATCTCTCTCTCAAGAAATTTGGACAATATTATTGTGCCTGGTAAATTAAAGAATAAAACAAGTTTTGAGGGTAATTCTTGGATCTTCGAAAATCTTGAAAAATAATGATTGCGTGTTTGGTACACAGTATGATAGGAGACGTCCGAAAATCCACCACAAGCACTATTCAATTGGGTCTTTCATTGAATTACCAAGTGAACATAACATCATGCTTTACATCATTTTCTGCTCTTGAATGATTGATTACATATGAGATTCACAACTCAGATACCAACAAATAAAGAGTGATATACAATTACTTTTCTCAAAAATTATAGTTGATAGGAGATACACAATCAAACTTTTATCTTACTCAATATCAAACCTGGAATTCAACTTGAGCGCTAATCATTTAGGCCTTATGTCGATAATTTCCTTACGAACCATCATGTTCAAGTGATGCTCCATATTACAGAATAAAACACTTTAACTTCTTCTTTTTTCCTCTCTCAATAGTAACTGATACTTTTAATTCAAGCATGTCGAACGTGTCATTAATTTGTCTTATATGGAATTAGAGTTTCCATAACGACTAAAGGCAATCGTGAAAGGCTTTTCATGACAGCTAATATGGTACAGTAAAATCGACTTTCCAATAAACTTGTGCGCCTGAATTGATATTCTACCTTTTTAGATAAAACAATATTCATTCAAAATAAAATAATACTATGTAGAAACATTATCTGAATGCGTATATATCACGCTTGTCTGAAGATGAGATCAATGATCGGATGTGAAGTAAATCTCTTCAGGTGCCTTTGTCTATTTTTAACTTCTATACCAACTTTTGATTGGAATATGCAGATATTCTCGTTTAGATAAAAGTTGTTTTGATTATATTAATACACTTATCCATATGTTAAGACGATAAACATTGTAACTAACTCGAGTATTGCATGAGGTTTAAAGTTGGCTTGTGAAATTCACGAGAGTTTTCAGATTTCATTAAACTTCTCATCAGGGGTTTATGTTCTGAAACGAGCTAGATACCTATGAACATTTATTCAATTTGAAAGATCAAACTATTGAAGATGGAAAAGATATATTCGTTTGTAATTTAATGAATATGGATATGAACTGGCTGTGAATCCTTTTATTGGTTAAGAGACAAAATGTATGCACCACGTGTACATTTTGTCAAGAGTTACAACCTTCCACATGCCTTTCTTATTGCAATCACGTCTACGTCGGCCTGACCTTCAATGATTGGTGCCTAAGATTCAGGCACATCTACTTAAACAACGCGCCTTATCATGTATACCAAACATATTGGACTTCGCATAAGGTTCAAGAACACAAATAGTATGCATCTAGGGCCATTTAAACAACACTCGTGCTTAAAAGGCATCATTGAATAATTGTATGTGAAACCTTGGTTAAACTATCGAGGATTGTTCTATTCGGATTTGAGAGCAAAGAAAAAATCACTCGCGGCCTAATCTCTATCTTTATCTCATTCTCAAGATAGTGCAACTCTAAAATATTTTAAGATTTTTTTCTTTGTTTCCTTTCTCAACTTCTAGAGTTACTACTCTTCAACTACGTACTAACATTTAAGAGTATTCTCAATCCAATTTCTATCATCATCATCGCAACTTGCAGATAAAATCGATAGGTTGACTCTAAGTTAACAAATTGAAAAAAATAAATAAGTAAAATAAAAGGATAAACAAGATTAAAATTATTCCATTAATATGGATTTATCATGCTCATTTTAGGAAACTTTATAATGGTATTTGTAAGCACTGTCGATAGCAGTCTATGTGACATTGACTCACTGTCATTGTAGAGTTCTTGGTAAGCGTAATTCATGGTAATACCGACAGGCAGCGGGTTTTGAGCATGCAATCTAGGAACCGAGAAAATAAACAACCATGTTCGGCGGACCAAATTCCCGCAAGAGGACAATTGCAAGACAGTAGGAACAAAAATAGTCAAAAGTAAAATTGACTAGCTGTCCAAGTTTGAGTCGTGAGTCATGAGATCGGGTAATGAACTTGGAAATCCACCTTCTACAACCAATCGTACTGAATTACTCTTTATATCTCCTGTCTTTCCTTAACCACTAACATAGAAAACGATTACGCTAAATTTGAAAATTATCATCAACAGCTCGACGAAATTGTGAAATCTAACCTACCTTCTTTAATCTTTATTGACATGACTCAAAATCTCTCTAAAGCATAGATCTTGAACTTGCTGATCTTTTTATTTTACTTTTTCATTTTTTTGGGGTGAGGGAGGCACATGTTAATTAGTTCCTAGAATTACTCACAGGAAAATTAATGATAATCCACTGGTTACACGTCTCCCATTTTTGGGCAGGCAAGCTTAAGGACCTAATTGTGTTACTGTTCAATTACAATTAAACAGCAATTACAGCCTAACAGCTGGCCACAGCATTGCTGTTTTAGTAGATTAATGAGATCGCTTAGCTTCAAAGCAAATAAAAGAGTACTTTGTGTTTTGCTTAGAAGCAAATTCAAAAGCTGTCAAAATCAAATACACCACAAAACCTTCAACAATAACACACATCAATGGCAAGCCAGCCAGACCCAGAGCGGAGCGGGAACAAGGTTCCCAAAAACCGGCCAGAGCCAGGATCGGCATGGTAACAAACGTTCCAAAGAAAAGAAACAAGAATTGGTAACAATTAATGCAAGTCACAAAATAAATGAATTGTCAACTGACGAGCAAAAACTAAGCATTCATGGTTTTCATGTGAGTTGTGACATTGGCTGCAAAGCCCGAATCCTAACAAACTTGATAGGCATTAACAAGGCAGTTCGGTATCAATAAAATTCTTATCAGACGTTAAAACCAGAATTACAAATTAGATTCACACATCTTTACATAAGCATGTGCACGTTGGAATAGAACATGCAATGATGTACATCCATGACCCAATTAATACTGAAAGGAAACTAACAAACAAATGTTAGAAGGATCATTGAGATTTTCCAATTTTCATCCGTACTGTTTTAAATTACTCGAATTCAAGGATTTCAAGAGATCCAGAAGCAGAAACTAGTTTAACTATTTGTACTAATCTTCAGCTCCCCCTTTCCCCAGTGAGATCTGATAATCTGGAAATATTCTGTGTGCCATTCCACACTGCGGGAGCATGCAGACTCCTGCAGTTTATGTAATACCAAATAAACAGAACAAGGCAAGTGGGTGGACTCATAAGTTAAGTGCCTAGAATCAAACATCATATCGCTACATAAGTCCAACCAAATCGTTTAAGAAATTCAGTTCTTTCTGCCACGATCACGATCATGGTCACGGATGCGGTCATCATTAGACCTTCTTGTATCAGCAAACGGTTTTTCACCTCTTCGTTTGTGATCATCATGCATCATTCTGTTATTTGACTCTCCTCTGATGCCCCGTCTACTGTTATCATAGGTCACTTCGTCCCGGTGGCTCCCCCGAAGATCATCATCAGCAGTCCTCCTTTTAGAATCTCTTCCGTTATTCCTGTCTCCACGCCCAACATCTGCATGCCTCTCTTTGTACTCTCCCTCACCCTGCTTGTATCTATGACTAGCCTCTGCATGGCTCTTTTCATAGTCATGCTTCTCCCCCTTATCCATATGGCCAACATCAGCGCGTCTTCTCTTATAATTTTCCTCATCTGCCCTGCTCCTGCTGCCAGCGCCATCAGCTTTTCTTCCACGATCCCATGCTTCTTTTGCTGGGTAATCTCTCTCTCTTCCCCCATATGGGCTCATCCGACGCCGTACATGCCTCTCATCTTCCTCGTGATCTTTGTTTCTTTCCCTCCTGTGCAAGTCATGTGAACCTCTTTTTCTGTCGTCATGATTTTTGCGGTCAAAAGAATTTCCCCATTTCATATGTTGTTTCTGATCATGATTTTCAGCTTTATGGTCTCTTCTCGTTTTACTTTGTCTGGGACTTCCAGTAGGATCTTCATCAAATACCATTTCAAACCTTGAACAGATAATCTAGAGAGATTAGATAAATGGATAATACGGAGAGACATTTCTAGTAGCACAATAAGTTATCAACCTTGTATTATCGTCTCCACCATGTTGAGTGTTAACATCCTTCAATATGTACTTGGAATGTTGCTGCTGGATGGTAGGATCCCCAGTGCAGTCTTTAGCAACATGATCAAGAGAACCGCATTTGAAGCAACCTCCTCCTGCAATGAATAATTAATTTAGGATCTCAATTGATCACAACATGGTGCTAACTCTAGATGAAAACTATAAACCCTATATCTCTTTTAATTTTATAGTTAAATACTTAATTATCAGAAGGAAAAAAACAGACTTTTTATGAAGATTGTTATTATAGGAGAATCCAAATTTCTCCACGAACCTCAAACATCCTCATTGCTTTCTCCAACTTATTGACTGTAAGAGGAAACACCATCGTGAATACTAGCTGGGTCCTGAAGTGAGAGGTAAGAAAAAGAAAAGATACTGGACAGGTGTTTTGAACTTTAACTGCCAACTTAAATTGCACATTTCGAGTGGACTCAGATGTAACTAAAATTTATCCAAAACGCTGTCCATTGTCGTCTTGGCATTTTTCGAAGAAAAAATCCAAACGAACAGTTTTGCAGGCACAGAAATATTTCGAGAAGATAACACAGCAACCACAATACCATGTAGCTACCGACATCAGATGAGGCAAAAAGGGAGCAAGGGGAAAAAGGGACAAAAGATGGAACAAACACCACGTTATAGTTATCTAGGTCAGTGGTTCTTTATTTTTATTATCTGGGGTCTTAGACTGTGATCTACTAATTATTGTCAACAAACTAGAGTACAGATCAAATGATACAAAATGAGATGCCCACCTTTACCCGCTTGGCCTTTGCGTCTATACTGGGACCATAGTTTTGCAACACTTTGACTAAAATCAACGTGAATCCTTCGATCATCAATAAGAGCATTATCCATCTGTCACATAAGTAGCAGGAACCGCCATAAATAAGTTTTGCCTGATTAGTGAAGCACGAAACAAGTTTCCTCCAAAAAGTAAAGCACCAGATGGCATGTTAATGAATCATAAGCAAGGACGAGTTGTTTATTTATATCAGAAATCTTTTTTCTTCAGTATGCATTCATTCAGCAGCCCACTAGTGCAGGTTTAATTGTATTACACTCGAAAAGAAGCAAATAAAACATATATCGATATTTTCTGCAAAGACCGACGCAACAAAAATAAACAACCAAATAACCATTCCAAGGAAACTTAAAAGTTCCTTCCCAGTAAATCTTTTAAAATCTTTCCGAGCACAGATAAAAAGTTAACCAGTAGTCAATTTTGAGATTCTTGAACAAGGAAATAAAGAGAAAAACTAAAAATTGGAATCAAAACAGATTGACAGCTCAGTGAGCATGATTAGTTACTAAAAAGAATACAGATGAAAGTGTCGAAAATACAAATCTAGACCCCTTCTGACCGCAGAGCTATTGTATGCTTTAGCCCCTGTTTGAGACTTATTTCTTGAGTACAGATTTTGTAAAAAAGTGCTTTTTTCAGATTATTTCCAGAGAAAACTTTCAGCATCTAAATTCCATTCTACTGTATAGTGCAGATATACTGTGGCACATCAGGGAACTTCTGAGGCAAAATCTCAGAAATCGTATATGCTTCCCTTGACGCCCCTCTAAAAAAATTTATCTCGTGAAGATTTTCTTGAAATTACATTGTCAAAATTAACTTTGCAGAGGGCATGGAAGCATGAATTAGATCAATCCTAGCTGACAAACAAATCAAGATAAGCACATCAAGGTAGAACTAGTTATATCGATAAGAAATATCAGGCAAATTAGCAGGAAGACAGAGTTGAGAAAGCAAACATAAACGACAACGGTAAGTTATTCTGTACCTTAAAATATGCCTGTTCACAGGCTTCTTTGTCCTCGAATTCTGCCATAAAGAAGCAGGTGTAAGAATAATGAGATGTAAACTAAGCGTATAAACATTAACAAAAGGAACAGGCCACCGACGAGTCAAAAAGTACACAGGACCAGGTCAAGGTATAAAGCTGGCGGGAAAATTGTATAATGATAATATTTCTCCAAAGGTTGAATTTTATTAATTTTCAGACCAAATAGGGATGTTTTGAGAGGATCGTTGTATTATCCCTCTGTCCCTAAACATTAGCCTCCCCTTTCTTCACTTGAAAAAAATTATTGAGGCCTAAACAGTGAAATCAATTCTTGCTGTCACTTGATCAAAACTAACTAGAAAAGCTGAATAGCAAAAGAAGTCCACACAAGCACGTAAACTTGTGGTCACAGCAACTAAATCATGCGCATAAAATTGTAAGCTAACTATTTACCCTGATGCATAGAATTGGAGGAAGTCCATGGTCTATATAGAGCCATTTACAGATATAAATATTCACAAAATAGCCTGACTGACAAATAAGCAGGCAAACATCCTCAAGCCAGATATTCTTTTTCACGTATGACAAGGTAAATGAATAATTACACAATGAAACTAGTGTATAAATAAACGAACACTAATAGAGACATGGAAAAGTGAAAGTATTCCGTTCTCACAGATATGATAGACAAGGAAATCAGAGGTAACTATGAAAGAAGAATACATGTACCAATAAAAGCATAGCACAAACTATCTCCGGTTTTGTAATCTCGGATAACTTCTGCACTGCCAATTTTAGTTGGCCATCAGAAAAGAATGGAAATTATAAATCATAGGAAAAATGAGGATCGAATATGCCTGAGTATTTTAAAAACTCACGAAGTTACAGTTCCGAAGCGTGAAAATATTGTGTGCAAGTCCTCATCCTAGAAACACAAGTAAACAGTAAATAACGATTCATCAGAAGAGGAAGACTAATTTTATAACACCCTGGTGGGGGGATGGGGGCTTAGAGAGAACCTTAACTCTGTCCAGAAAAATTAGAGGGTGGTAGCAGGATTAACATGCATTCAAAACTGGGAAATTTTGAAACAATAGCAAGTAAAGTCTGGAATTGTGTCGAACAATGACAAAATTGTTTCTCAAAAAATTGAACAGTATGATCCTTAGTCATATACCTTACCCAATATCTTTAAAAGCCCTCTACACTAATAACATTACCCAAAATATAAGAGCCCTTCCCTGACCATTTCAAACCATAAATCTACATGCATAAAACATGGAAAATACATTCTTGACCGTCTAATTCATAGCGAGTTAATTTATAAGCAGAAAACTTTTATAGTGATTTATTACCTCATCTTTTGGTTTTCCTTCAGGTGAAGCATCAGGAATGAACTCAGCTAGTTGGGGAGGATCATCAAAAGGATCATCCAATATGTACGTGTGCTTGATTCTATGTGAAACATTGGATTTGATGGTTAGAAGAGAGAAAAATGCTGAAATAATATGCACAACTTACCGTACAACATTGAAGGAATAATGCAATAAATATAAAAGGTGACCTAATATTTTTGTAAGGCCTGCCCTTTGCATCCACATAGGCTTCATTTATTCTGGTAAGCGTATCTAGACCTTCCGCAACCTCCCCAAATACCTGACAGTTGAAATCAGAATTGTATTATTCCAAAAGGCTGGAAGAATTGTTTGGACAAAAACGCATCATGTGATAAATAATCAATCAGAAAAAGCATCCAAAAAGTTGCGTCCCAAATTGGCTAACTACCCTTCATTTTTTCAGGCTAGCAAACAAAACTAAATGCCTAAAGTTGAGAAAATATCAACATATTGCACATCTTACTCTCTCTCTTTTTCTTTCTTAATAGGAGGGGGAGCGTAACATACTATTCGAAGGGAAATAATTTGACACTCAACTTAAAACGGTTTTCTAGATCTCACAAAATAACAGAGGAGATAATAGAGAATGTACTTATCATGACTTGAGCAGAACAAATCAAGTTCATCCTACACGTAAAACCAGTAAAATAGGCATCTCGTATTCCTTTTTTTATTTTGGGTGGAGGTGGAGTGTAGCATCTTGTATTCAGTGAGAAAAAAAGACTCAAAGAAATTGAATACTATAGCCCACAAAGTTCTGGATTAGAAAACTTACAGTGTGCTTTCCATCAAGATACTCGAGGTCATCACGCAGTGTGATGTAGAACTGAAAGGAGAAAGGTGCATCCATTAGGCATATAAAATACAGAGAGTTTTATAACGGTATATCAAGAGAAGGGAAGGAAACACTTGAAATTCTCTCGAGTAGAATACAGAATATGGAAAGGGTAGTGTACCTGGGACGCATTAAGATTCTCTCCAGCACTAGCCATGGAAACAGTACCAATCTTTGAATGTTTTACATCCAAATGAATTTCATCCCCAAAAAAGCGAGCCTGATCACCATACAGGAATCTGAAAATTGCAGATTTTGAAATGTTATTGCATTGTAACTCGATTTGAAATGTTAAGAAAATATGTAAATAATAGAAAAATTTAAGGAACTTTTTTTTAGAACAGGTTTTACCATACCCACACGAGAAAGAATCAATATAAGATATATACAATTAAAAATGGGTATTTAACAATAGTGATCAACTTGAGCATATATTCTTACTTGTATACAGAATCGCCACCTGATCCTGTTCCAGTAGGATCACCTGTCTGGGCAGTGAAATCTTTTTGTACCGTGTGGAAGAGGCAGCCATTGTAATATTTAATCCTGCATCAGAAACAGAACAAAATACAGTTGTGTTATCTAATGTAATATGCTACAAATAAAATTTGTTACCAGTAAAGAAATGCAGGAAATATACAACAGAAGCAACAGAAGTTAGAAGATCAAATATTCGGCTAAATGTGCTTCCACGAGTAGATTTCGTTCAAACAGAACAGAACCCTGCATATAGATTCAGGCCATCTCCAACCACAACACCATTGCACCATTTTGCACCATTTTTTGGTGCAAAATTGCTCCAACCCAACACCAACCTTTGCACCATTTTGCACCAAAATGGTGCAAGTGTAAAATGTCAATTTTGCCCTTATTTTACATTTCCCAAATAAATTTGTTGAGGGTATTTATGTAATTTGTGCTATATATTTTTTAATACAATAAATTATTATTATTTTTATTAATATTAATAATTATTTGTGTTTAAAATAAATTTTAAATGTAAGACATAATAATTAATTAATTAATTAAAAGACGAAAATAATTTAAAATACATCAAACACGATTAATTAATTATTTATTTAGTAATTTATGTATTTCTGAAATAATTAAATAAATAATATTTCAAATAAGTAGATTATAAAGAATAAAAAAAGGAAAGAAAATGGTTAAATACTGTTCATTTGGTGTAATTTTTGGTGTAATGGTTGGAGATGAATTTTGGTTTGGTGCAAAATTTGGTGCTGGGTTGGAGATGGCCTCATTGTTAATTCCAACTAATTTCAGTATGAAACGAGTCATTAGTCTCTACAGAGCAAAAATTATTGAAATTGCGCAAGCATCGCAAATATTTAAGCAGAAAAACTTGTAAAAAAATTATTCAAACATTTCGAGGGTACAAATACATGACAAATAAAAATAATTTCGAAATAAGATTAATGTGGATAAACTCTTTAAATGTGTACTTACTTGCAAAGCTTGAGAAAATTTTTGCAGGTCAAGGGGCAGCGATCTGTGTATAAATCCATCACTATGTCTCCCAAGCTCGTCACTATCATAACCGACATTTTCACCCAATTTTTTGAATTCCGTCGCAAATTTAGGAAGCGGAAGAATTTGGCGTTTCGTTCATACTAGTTCCAGAGACGGAGCGGAGTGAGGGTGCGGACAGGGGCAGAGGTAGGAATTAATGCTACGAGGGGCAAAAAATTTTTAAATTTAATGTACAAATAAAATTTATATATAACAAGAAAAATCGTAATATAACGTTACTTATTATTGTTGTACCCGGAGATATTTTAGAGCATAAAATTGATCTATCCCATAAAGACATAATTGCATAAACATAAAATTGATAGAACCAATTAACCATAAACCATCAACACAAATTACACAATTGCACGATAGGTTCACAGTAGATAGCCCATTGATAATAATAACTAATAGCTTTGTTGATTGTTACCAGCAACGTTCCAGTACATTATCTAATCTTTTTTTAATATAGTCAATAGATAGCTTTCCTGCCGTTCCAATTCCAAGAACCAAGATACTAGCCTTATTTAATTGCACAAAGCAAAATGAAAGGAAAGGCAAAGTAAACTAAAATTTCTGGTTCCTAGTAGGCAGGGCCGATCCTGTGATTGTCAGGACCTGAGACGAATTCCATAAATTAGGCCCCGGCGAAATCAACGTAAATACAAAATTCAACGATATATTATGCGACCTATTGCTAACTTAAAACTAACATTAAAAAAATCGCCAAATATATTATAGAAAAGATTTATATTATCATATTTAGGAGGCATAGCGTATGAGTCTATATCTAATGTCCAATGATGAACCTAAAAATCAATTACAAAATACCTCAATCATCTCACAATTACAATTTTCAATATAGTTACTATGTACGCCTATGCAATTGTTCATCCTACAATAACTAATCATATAAGTCGACCAGGCCGCAATTATATAAGCCGACAAGGATTCAAACATTTCCCATATCTTCAATAACAAGTAAGGGCAAGCCATTGCTTACCTGAGAAGTGAAATTTCGACGAAAATTGTGGAATTAAACCCTTGAAAATTCTACCGTCGTAGCTCACAAGTCTAAAATAAAAATTTTAATAAAATCAAAGATTTATACACTACTTAAGATCATTTTTTATGTAGAATCAATATACTGGTCAAGAAATTCTGCCTCTTCTGCTCCTCTCTTCTTCTGCTGCTTCTTCTCTGCGCTTCTTCCTCCTTCCTATGGTTGTAAGATGTTCTCTATCTATGCTACATCACTTTTATATTTGTGATTTAACACAAAATTGATTGTGCTCTTTATTTCTAAATAGTTATTATGATAGTTTAACTTACAAGTTATCAAATTCAAGTAAAATTAAATTTAGGGCATTGTCGCATTGTAAGAAGTTATCCAAATCAATTGATTCAATTAAAACCGTAATAGATCTGCATATGATTTGATAATCATACATTTACAGAAGAAATTTATAAATGTGTCTTAACATGCCTTAGGTAAATACGAATTTATGAACAAAACAATGGATAAAATATGGTTTGAACTTTGAAGTGAAGTAACAGATCTTGGTGTCCAATTGGTAAATGCCTAAATGGTAATCACTAATCATGCCAAAATACAGACAATCGGATGAATTATATACAATTTTTTCCAAATTCGCTAGTTTCCCAGAAATCAAAAGAGACGACGGTGCACTTTTATTAGTTTATATTTAAGTATTTGATATTTTGACTAAAAATCTACTAAAATATAATTTTAATTCAAAATTAACAGCCCCAACCCCTCCTTTTCATCCTGCATTTCTTTCAATCCTTTTCCTAATTCCTTCTCACGCTTCCTCAACACTGCTTGAGCATTAAACAATCCTTCCAATCCTGCCTCCTGCATCTTCCTCAACTCCCTAATATCACTATTCAAGCTCTCCACGAGTTTATTTATGGCTTTTTTTTAAAAACCTCAGCTGGATCCTCCATTATCCTTCCCGAACTATAAGCACTCCCAGACAAACAGGGACTATAACTTATATCAGTTCTTTTCCAACATATTAAAAATGTTTAAACAGTTAAAATTAGGACCGGTCCTATGATTGTCGGGCCTCGAGGCGAAATCCATAAATTAGACCAGCCGACGAAATCAACATAAATACAAAATTCAACGATGTATTATGCAACATATTGCTAACTTAAAACTAAAATTAAAACAATGACCAAATATATTTTAGAAAAGATTTATATTATAAAATAACAAAACCAACAATGTTTCAAACAATTAGTTAAATACTATTCTTTGAATTAATGCAATTTCATTTCGTTTCTTTTTTCTCTTTTGAGCACCAGACTCAAATTTAGGAGGCATGGTGTACGAGTCTATATGTAATGCCCAATTATTAACCTAAAAACAATTACAAAATATCTCATTTATTTCACAATTATAATTTCCAATATAGTTACTACGTGCACTTATACAATTGTTCATCCTACAATAACCAATCATATAAGACAACCAAGCCGCAATTATATAAGCCGACAAGGCTTCATACATTTCCAATATTTTTAATAATAAGTTAGGGCAAGCCATTGCTTACCTAAGAAGTAAAATTTCAATGAAAATTGTGGAAATACACCCTTGAGAATTCCATTGTCACAAACTCATGAACCTGAAATAAAAATTTAACATCAAGCACAAATACAAATATGAACATGATCATCAAACTTAGGGAAGTAACAACTGCACAGGCACATTTAATCAAACTTAGGGAAATAGTACATTTGATAAGAACTAATCACTATTAAAACAGTGTCGTCGACAAAATACATTAATTAAAATTTATCTTTTATGCTAGGGGACAAACACATGGATGCTATTTGTCTATTTACATAAATTTATACCTTCTACCATTTTTATCTTGAAATGCCTTGAGTGAATTAGCAAGGCAAACAACTCAAAAGAAACCACTTATTTACTTCCTATTTCTTCATGAAAGGAGTAATTGTCCAACATTCTTCTAGTCTTTCACTTATATACTTCTTCGATTTCACATAGCCACGTCTAATCCACTACCCACTCCGTCCTTTCCTTACGACATGTTAACCATACAAGTAAAGCAACGGTTAATTGCAAATCAAGGCCTCGACTACATCACTGTTCTGTAACCTCCATAGTGGAGGCACTAACGGACATTTTTGTTAAAATTCCAACGCTTTGTATAACCAAGAAATTACTCTCACTCAAGCAATTCAAATCCAAAGCATTTAAGAGTATAATCGCTCACAATTCACAAACTTCCTGTTTTCTTTGTCTTCGTCCCGGGAATCTTGCTGCAATTACAGATTAGTTAGTAGTAGAGTACAGACCATCTGCAAAGTGCAAAGATAACGTTAAAAAACAATATTGTGAGATTTAAAATTTTTCATTTCATGTGACCAACTGTCCAGTGACCATGTCAACAAATCTGTAGGCACTAGGCAGGCATGATGCACCGAAACGAAAATGGGACAATTCCATTTGGAATAACATGATAAAGACGAGTGATTTACTTGCTGCTTAATACAATGAAAACCCATTTGGAAAAACATGATTAACAACAAACCTGTTTCCAGATTTCTAATTCTTCGTGTAAATGATGGTGTGTTCTTCCTCAATGATTGAAGTTTCCTCGTTTGTTCTATCCTAACAACAGTGACCAACCGGCGTCCGGAGCGACCGGCGGCTGACTGGCGGAGTGACAGGAGTCGCGGAGACCAACGAGCAGGCCCGAGGATTACCGAATTGGGAATTTTGGGATTTCAGATTTTGGGAATTTAGGGGAAATTAGGGTATATGGATCGTGGATATATAAGTTGGGTGGGTAAATAGATTGAGGGGATAGGATTTGGGCTCATGAGTCGTGGGCTCTTGTTGGATAATTGGGTCTGGGCCCTGTTTTGAAAAATGAAAAAAATAATAACAGGTTCCAGGCCAAAATTAGGCCCCTGCCCATCTTGGGCTTGAGGCGTAGGCCTCATAGGGTTAAAATAGACAATTTTGATTATTAAAAAGGTAAGAAAAGATACATTTTCTAATGGAAATTTATAATTTAGGAACCATTGGGTAGCCATTCTTTTTCCCCATTACATTTTTCGACCGTTTGGTGTCCCATCTCTGACACAGCATGTGAAGGTATACAGGCGCCTAAACTTTCATTTTCCTCCAATTGCCCCTCCCACCGACAAACTAACTCTCTCTCCCCTTTTGATTGAAATCGACGACATCACCATAATCGACCCAAACGACAACGAAGTCTTCCAAACACAGGCGCCGACTTCAACAGTTGTAACAATTGCCGCAACGAAGAGTGCCAAAACAAGACCTCGACATTGACCTCTTTTTTGGAATCTCTCACCTGCACAGCATCTCTGGTACACATCTTCTCCATCCACTGAAAATGGATCCCGTCGGAATACAGGTACTCCCACTTCATTCCCCTTGTCTCCCGCATTTCCAATCAGCTTTCCCTCAATGTTAGGGAAACCGTCTACTTCGCAACCAGGAGCCGATCAACGAAATGCGTCTACCGCTGCACCTGAGATGGCACGAGCATCGAGCTCGAAATCCTTGTGAAACTGCCATTGTCGAAGGACATCGAAACGACCGGTGTTTCACCAAACACGGTTGGAAACACGTGTCCGCCCTCTTCAACTCCTTCATCGGCTACTACTGGAGTAAGCAACAGTTGCACAACCATTGGGACGCAATGTGTCGAGCCCACAAACGTCCGTTGGAGCTTATGAATAGCAGCAGGTGGAGTACAACCAAGCTACCAACCACATCGTCACGTCAGACGAATGGTGGAATCGGAAGCTTAAGGTAACGTCTCACAACTTCACGTTTTGGACCCAACCTCCAATTCATGACAACTTATCATTGTCTCCCATTTCAAATTAATGAAACTGCTGAGAACAACAAAATGGATCGTTTTTCTTTGTTAAGTGGTAGCACCTAAAATCTACCAACATCAATTGAGCAATGAACTACTGAAATGAATAATTACAAATTAATGTGTATGGATGTTGCATGACATCTGCTGTGGAATGGAATTCCCTAAAAACGGAAATAGGTTGGTAATTGCTTTCCCTTAGTCATTTTTTCTTCCTCACAAAGATGGACATCATACCTTTTTCAGTTGTATGCTTAATGCGTTGGAATGTGACACTCGGACGACGTGATCAAATTGAATAACATCATTGTTACGGATTAATTTTTTTAGTTTCTATTAACAATTAACCGATATCGAATGTTCATTATCTTTTTCGTTGCACTACACTAGAAAGTCAAACAAGGCTGGATCAAAACTCTGGCCGAAGCACAATTCGTCAAAAACATTACGACTGCCGGCATTCGGTTTGGGGAAAGGGACATTTCAAATTACCTATAAAAGACTGCCCAAAAGTGTTTTGGTTGATTTTCTGAGTCGACACTTGAACACTATTTCCGTCTTGGCATTTCAGAGTGTTGTATATATCACTTGTAAGTGTTGTTATTTTTCTGTGAAATGGCCTACACTGTGGTTTTTGTGTCCATGTTTGAGCATTTGGGAAAGATGCTTAATGCAATACTGCATATGCTTAAACAAAAGTAGAATAGTCTTTGTTATTTATTGCCCAGTAGAATATGAAATTAGGTATCTACCTATTTACTGATTTTCGAAAACATAAAAAAAAATTCCTAAAATTTGTTTGGAGAGTGGTAACCTTGTTTCTCTTCTCCTGTCGAAGCACAAGTGTAGCACTGAGTGTATCACGCAATTTTTTTTGTGCATTCTCATATCTCGCGTTTTATCTTTATTGATGCATTCCAAATTCCATTGCATACTGATACTCTAAATCCTAAACCCGTGCTTTGTGAGAAAACAAGGACTACAAAAACTTCCAGGACAAAGACGTGAGCGAGATCTATATTTGTTACTCTCAGCTATTTGGAGATAGCAACGATAGAGACAAGTACGTCGTCACTCCCACTAAGTTGTGCAAAATGGGATTCAGTCTATACGAGAACAGTGCGCTCGAAGAAAATAGGGACGCTATCCCGATCGACGGCGAGATTAGTGGTTCGAGCGATGAGGCTGAACAAACACATGGCAGGGTTGCGCGCGAATGTCTCCACCACCACAAGTGGCGGTAAATGGAAATCTTTTGACGGAAAATGACATTGTCGGAAGAAAAAAAATCTCTGCTCGTCAACTGTCTTTCCTAGTTGACCGTGCCACGAGTGCTACGGAGGAAGTGGAGGGGAAGATTAACACGATTATGGCTTCGAACGAAAGCGCTAGCATTGCCTGCGTTGAGGAGTTGTTGGCGATAGGATGGCTAGAGCGGCAGACACCTCTGTACTTTTTCGCATGCGCACTTCTTGCAAAGAAGCATTACCAAGACATGCTCGTCGTCATGAAGGATGCAAATGAGAAATTTGAGTGGATCGAGTGGATGTTTAACAATCAAGGGAAGTAATTATGCCGGTTGTTCTGTGTCTTTTATTTTTCCTCTTAAATCAGTGTGAAAATTGCCTTCTTATGCACTATCGTCTAAGCGTTGTAATTTATGCGTGTTAATTTTTATTATGCTATTGAAATTGTTCTCACATATTGCACTTAATTATTGTCTTTATATCGTACAAAATTTTCACGTTCTTTTATAGACAAATGTAGACCCAAACATAGGGGAGAACAAGTTTGTCACATTCACATTTTTTCAACCTTACTCAAGTTGTCATGTCACTTATAAAAAATGAAGAATTTTTAGTGGCAAAAAACCTATGGCCCTAGGCTCACTCTTTACGGGGCAAAATGGGATGTGTAAACACTGTAAGGCCACATATTTTACAACTTGCAGGCACCAAGGAATAAGTGCATGTGATATGGTACCCATGCATACACAAGTTCTATAAATTCGTATGGAGAAAGGTAGCGAGGAAAAGTGTGAAGAGTTGTGAGGCTGTGACATCTTAGAATTATTTGCAAGTTTTTAACACACAGCAGTTGTCATATTCTAGAAGTCCAAATGTTTGGCAATACAGATGGTCTTAACTTCAACTGCATTCTGCTGCCGTGATCCGACAAGGATGAAGACATGGACGAAGGGCATTTCCTGAACCATTTGGCAACCGATGCAACAGCATATGTTACGTATTGCTGAATCGCTGAGAGCAATGCATATCAATACTATCGAAGACAGCATCGTCGTGTCCAACGATTTCCACTCGCAAAAAATGGTCACATGTTCATACTAGTGGCAATGAGCGAGAATGCTCAAATGTGCTATCAAGAATTTCGTAAGTATCTCCCAATGCTGCGACATTTTGCACATGTATTCTGCGACGAGCATGGCTTGCAAAGCAGTCAGCAGGTCGACATCTACGAGCAAGTTGGCATGTTCATGTGTATACTCGTGCACGAAAAGGGATATCGACAAGTGACAACGCTATTCAACCATTCGCTACAAGCCGTGTGTCACTACGTGAAAGAGGTTCTACGTGCTGTGGTTGTGTTGTCCACGCGTATGATTCGGTCAAGTCTGAACTATAACGAAGGTTTAGACCCTCACATGCCCAATTTGAACAAGCATCCACTGTTCGAAGACCGCATCGGTGCTATTAACGGAATGCATGTCAAAGCAGTAATATCGCGGCACGAGCATATACACTTCATAGGACGAAAAGGCAAGCCGACGCAAAATGTGTTTGTCGCGTGCAATTTTAATGTATGTTTAACGTTCGTCCTAGCAGGGCACATTGGGAATACCCACGATTTTATAATCCTTGTGCATGCTATTCACTCGCTAGACATTCATTTCCCGTTGTTAGGCCAGAGAAGTACTATTTGGTAGACTCCGAATTTGCGCATCGGCCCGGGTATATGGCACCGTACAAAAGGTCGAACATCCTAAATCACTTCCAACATTTTCGCGACGAGCTAACGGGACGACGTCGTCACTTTCATAATGCTCAAGAGAAGTTTAATTTCAGACACTCGTCCCGCAGAAACACCATAGAGCATACGTTTGGGGTGTGAAAACAAAGGTGGAAAATCTTGGACCGTATGTTTAACTACCCTTACCTGATGCAAATTGCAGTTGTCGTAGTCATGATGGAGATGCAGAGGAGGATGACGACGAGGTCGAGATGGAGCTACTCAGCACAGAGGATGAGATACACGTCCAAATGCATGCACCAAAATTGTAGCGGAGTGAGTGGGACGGGCTGCGGGATTACCTGGCACAGCAACCGTGATTGGGATCCAGTTTTAAAGTATTCCAATAGTACCCGACAAAGTAAATGTAGCATGCACATTAAAGCGTACGGGTGTCAACTGTATATTCTGAATAAATGGTATCTGCTCAATGTACCTGGTGCAATTGAAATCTCAATATTTGCGCGCATAGAAAAAACTAAAACTGAAAACAACTAAAGAAATAACCACGGTGCAATTGGAAAAATAATTGGGGTAAAGTGTCACGTGGGTTGGAAAAGTGGATTGTCTTTTATCAATTACTTTCATGTTGTTGACTTGTTTTTTGAATGTGTCATTAAAAAATTTATCTTCCCCTCATCTTTCTCGTCGGTTCCAGTTCTTTAAATGGGTTGAAGAGAATGTCAAATAATGACAAAAAGGGCAAAGTTGGCATTTTGCACATTTTGAATTTGAATAGGAAAATAAAATATTGCATGGACCCCACATCGATGTGATAGGAAAAATGCATTTTGCAAATTAATGGAAAACAAACGGGGGCTTATAAACCACGTTTGCAACAACTTCTTTTATTTTCAAAATTTCATAGTCACGTTGTTGACAATTGATACATCACACGCGGAGAAAATAAACTTATAAATATAAAGGTAGAGTATGTTTTTACGATAAGAACTAAATGTTTTTACGGTAAGAACTAAGACGGGCAAGGTTCCTTAAAAATGGAACAATATAAATGAATTTATTTGTTTTTCATATTAATTGAGAATGAGTTTCGAATTTGCAATTGGAAACTCTTTTATTAATTTTTTCTTTTTTTGGAATAAATTATAAATGGTGTGAATTTTGGAAACTTGTGACTTACTAATACTAGACAAGAATGCTGGAGCGGCCGACAGCGGAGCTTGGAGGTGAACGGCAATGTACGGTTGAGGCGAACTGGTGGAATGAGTGTGAGTCGAGTGACTGGAGTCACAGAGACGAGGCGACGATGATAACGAGCACTAAACTCTGTGCAAGCTGCAAGCCTTGGGATTGAATCTCACATTTGGGAATTATAGGTAAATGGATTGAAATGGATATATAAGTTGGGTTGGGGTAAAATGGATTGTGGTTGTTGCTGGAAATTGGGTTTGGCCGTCATCTTCTCTTTTGCAGGCCTTCTGGGCTTCTTTTGAAGAAAAATTCTAGACAAAATTAGGTCCCTTACAGTCTTGGGCCTGAGGCACAGGCCTCATCTGCCTCACCTCAAGACCAGACCTGCCAGTAGGTGCCAGTAAGTATAAGCAGTAAGCTAACCTTTTCGATTTTCCTCCGACTTTCGTTCAACCCACGGCCCACGATTTCCTCCGACAGTCGGTGGTAGCTAGTCGACGGTCGATAGCTTCGGGTGGATGAAAAGATTTAGGGTTTAAATATTTTGAGAAATATTTCAACTTTGATTTTCCAAGTGATGTGAAGAAGTGAAGATAGAAAGAATGTGTATTGATTAAAATTGTACGAGTTTGTTTTAAAAATTGGGCCTAAAATTAAATAAATAAGTGGGGCCAAAGATTAAAACAAAAATTAGTTGGCGAATTAAGTTGGGTTAAGCCCATTGAGATTAATTGTTGTTGGACTAACATATTACAATTAAAACCTCATTTTTTTTTTCATTTGTAGTGTATCTGAGCTTAGATGGCAACGGGCTACAGCCAAGCGTAGCCCACTACCAAATCTGTCCATGGGTGCGGTTCCTCCTTCCTCCGTTTATGTCCAATCTTCTCGAATTTGAACAAGTCGTTCAATTGACCGATGTATCGAACCGATTCATTGAGCGATTTAGGCTGGGCAAAATAGTTTAGCCATTTAGGTCATGCTTGGTGGCGTTTACGAGTCCAGTTCTGGGTCACACAATTTTAAATGACGTCTTTTAAAATAGTCTAATTAATATTTAGCCCGTGTTTGGGTGGTTTGGGTAGGATTGAAATCAAATTTTTAGTAGATTTTAATAAAATTAATAAAATGTATGATTAAAAAATGGTGGAATTCATAAAATATAAAGTTAAAATTAATTGTTTATTTTGATTTGAATCAAAATCGGAATTGCAGTGATTACCAAACATGGGCTTAGCTAGTTAGCCCCAATTTGAGCCCCATTTTTTGAGGATAGTGTATTTTGAAATAGTGAATTTTTGGAGAAAGTGTGATTGAAAAATAAAATAAAAATTTGGGTATACATGTGAAATTATTTTATGGAAAAATGTGTTGTTAAAAATAAAATTTGAGAAAATGGGGCTCACGGTAGAGTTGCACGAAAAAATCATGAAACCAGAAACCAAACTGAAATCGTTAAGTTGAAAACGTTGGCTTGAGTCCACGTGGACCGATAGTTTTTTCCCATCAAACCGAACCAAACTGTTTCAAAATATTTGGTTTAGGTTTTGATTTTCAAAAATCACATAAAATCAAATCAAATCGAATCGAATTGAACCCTTTTTAAATTTTCTAATTAAAAACGTTAATTTTATTAACTTAAAAATTATACACATGTCACTTTTCAGATAAAATAGGGTTAATAATCTAAATGGTCATTAAACTTTGCAAAAAGTTTTCACGGGATCACTGAACTTTAAAAATCAATGATAAATAAAGTGATTTTAAAGTTCAGTAACTCCGTGGAAACCTCTTGCAAAGTTCAATGATGATTTTGGTAGATTCGGTGTTAATTCCAACTAATTTAGTACGAAACAAGTCATTAGTCTCTACAACGCAAAAATTATTGAAATTGCATGAGCATCACAAATATTTAAGCAGAAAAACTTGTAAAAATTATTAAGCCATTTCGAGGGTACAAATACATGATAAATAAAAATAATTACGAAATAAGATTAATATGGATAAACTCTTTATATGTGTGTACTTACTTGCAAAGCTTGAGAAAATTTTTGTAGGTCAAGGGGCAACGATCTGTGTGTAAGTCCATAACTATGGCTCCCCAGCTCGTCACTATCATAACCAACATTTTTGCCCGATTTTCTGAATTTCATCGTAAATTTAAGGAGCAAAAGGATTTGGGGTTTTGTTTGTACGAGTTCCAGAGGCAGACAGAGGAGTTAGGGTATGGTTCCTCCTACCTCCGTTTCTTCCCAATCTTTCCAAATTTGAATAAGTCGCTTAGTGCTTGTTTGGCCCCCATTCATGCCCATTTTTTCTTGCAAAATTGTGAATTTTTGTGCCATTATTGTGAGATGACGTGCCGACTAGACTTACACCATAGGATGGCACATGCATTCTTTACTTTGGTCAAACAGTTTGAATGGTTTTTTTTCCTACTCTACCCTCCCATTCTTTACTTTGAAGAGTGTACATGCATTGCGTTGGATCGGATAATTTTGCTTATTTTTAAACCTTCCCATTACCAGGAAATACATGATACATATCAATTCCCCTACAACGTTCGACATCCGAATAATGTAAACACGTGTTCAATCATCAACCATGAAATAACACAAACTCATGACGTGTTGGGCGACAACACTTGGAATACTGAAATTACAAATACATATGACGCACAGAAACATAAAACAAACACGTTCCACACCACTAACGTAGCACCTATGCCATACAATCGCGTAGTGCTTGGCACGGCATATCATCTATCGCTCGATGGCCATTTCATCTTCTTCGTCTGGTAGCTTTATTTCAGCCTCATTGTCATCCAATTCTTCGGCTCTTTGGAACCCCTCATCTAGATGATAGTTCCGTCGAAAGAAATTGTGCATTCCCATTGTTGCCACAACAACAGTGGTTTGCGCTCACATACTGTAACTGGGCATTCGATCAAGAATCTTCCACCTTTGTTTCCAAACACCGAATGCACATTCGATCATGTTTCGGCACGATGAATAATGGAAATTAAAGCGTTCTCGTGCATTCCGAAAACGTTGACATTGCCCACCTCAATCATTGCAGAATTCTTGAAAATGATATCTGATGTTTGACCCCTATGCAATGCCATATACCCAGGCCTGTGGGTGAACTCGGAGTCCACCAAGTAATATTTTTCGTTCGCCTGTTCCGAAAAATTGACCAATAGACTATGTACAGCTCAGGCCAGATGTGACTATCATGTGTGCTCTGATAAGTGCAAGTTGTGCACTAATTTAAGTCATATTTCTAAACTTTTGCATCATCACATTATTAATTTCTATTTAACTTAGGTTCATTTTATTTGTGTTTTTAGTGTTGTACTTGTTTGAAGCAAGGAAGAAGGACAAAGTCAAATAAAATCTATAATCTGGGATCAAATTCCACAAGTTTGAATTTAAGAAGGACGGCTGCTACACAAATAAAATTGTATAAAGGATTAACTTGCACTATTTTATAAGAATTGAGGGCTTGAAGAAAAGTATATATCAAATGGGCCTCAAGCTTGGACCTGTATTTGGAATGAAATTAAGAAGCAATTGGACTTTTGTTGGACATGAGGAAAAATGACTGTTCATTGGACTAATTGGCAAGTAATTAGGATATTGGTGGATTAAGATAATAGGGCTACAGGCTGCCTTAAATTGATATACACATATATGCACGCCAATACAGAAGTTGGGGGGAAGAAGACGAATATACAAATTGGTGGCTGCTGGAATTTATAGGGAGAGATACATACAAATTAGTGGCCATCGGTCGGCTATAATTCATTGAAAAGGCTGTCAACCTACTAGAATTACACACGCCAATCGGATTAATAGAGGCTGCCTTGGGGAATTGATTTTAAAGACATTAAAAGAGGCAGTTGGGAGAAATTGGAAGGAAAATAAACTACAAATTAATGGTTGCTTTTGAGGAGAAATTGAGAGACAACTACTACCGATGGGAGTAAAGAAACAGTTGGAATTTCACTTTTTTTTTGGAGTCAACAAAATCGGCAGCTAGGAGGAGAAAAGAAGGAATACTTGGGCGGTTGCTTGTAATAAGAAATTGAGTAACATTTGGGCATTGTTTTGGCAGTCAAATATTGTGGCTGAACTTAATATATAAAGCAATTAGAGAAGTCAAAATTGGAGCAGAAAACATGGAAGCTACTGCTGGAAGCCTGGTATTGGCATACACATGCACAGAGGCTAAGAAACATTGAGGAATTAATCAATTTCCATCAATTTTTGGTGATTTCCTTCCACTTTTATTTATTTAATTCCAATATTATGCTGGGCTAAATATTTTCCTGTATTGGATGGATAATAAATTTGTTTAATTCTTAGTTTTTAATTCGAGACTTTGTATTTTATCTTAATTCTTGCACTGTGATTTCATTAATATGTTTATTTACATTGTTTTAATGTTTGCACACTATTAGGACAATATGTTGCTTATTCTTGGTGTTGAAAAACTCACGATAGGTAGAACACTATTATTAGAACATACGGGGTAATAAATATTAGGAATGATATTTATGGCGTGTGCGATCATATATGATAATCCTAAATGTCAGTCAATGCATGTTTGCCATATGAATTCAAGCTAGGAATACGATCGTCTAGTGGTAATCATAGGTTCATTATATTTTGGGAAAGAATAATAAATAAAAGTGGAATTATTGATCATCGCAATTACATGAATTGAGATAATTATTACTGGTTGAGAATTAGAACTAAGTATTGATCAGTGACGCCAGAAATTCAATACGTTCACAAATTTGATTTTTAAACCAACTTTCATTATTTTCACAAGTTTTAGTTATAAAAATTTGTTAGCTATTCATTCGATCGTTTTTTGTTACAAACACGAATTTAAATATATCAAATATACTAAAATTGATCCTTATTCCCCGTGGAACGATAACTCTCTCACCACGATTATTGCTTGTACAACGAAGCCGTATGCTCCCCGTGTGACCGGGGAGTATGAACGTAAAACAAAGATTGAAATCGCAGGGGGCCAAAACATTTTGTGTTGGAATCCCTTTCCTACCAATAAAATTGTCACTTTCATGTCTCGGTAGTACAATTCTCACATGCATACCGTCGATTGCACCCATGCAATCCTGGAAACAGTGGATATTGCTCCAGATTCGGGTAATGGTGAGCAGCGCCTTTGTTGTACCTCGAATCTGGTCTTACCATTCTCGCTGCGAAAGCTAGTCATGCACAAAGGACTTTTTGAAATAGTGGCATATGGTCTGCAAAGAGTGACCGAACAGAGTTTGAACATGATGATATCCCTTTCCATGTGCTAATATACACAAGAAGATGCCGACTTGTTCGTATATATCGATGTTTGCACTGCTCGAAATGCCATACTCATCACTCAGAACGTGCGTAAAATGCATGAACATTGGAGGATACATCCTAAACTTCTGAAAACATATTTGTGGATAAACGTGCATATTTTGCAACATGAAAATGTGACCTTATCGCGTTGTCAAACACAAATATCGACACACTATATTTGGTGCCAAGTACTGGCGAACTATGCGCTCAGCAATTTCACAATATTCCAACCTCGTGACTATGTATTCCTCCAACTACTCAACGTATCTTCATCAGAGCTCATATCCCACTCGGACATATATTCGATGTCGCAACCCATTTCCGACAATGTGTACATAACTGCCGAGTCATTCTTCATGTACATACACTCCACGTTGGGTGATATCCAGTTACGCAGGCAGGGACTTCGAACATGAAAAGGAAATGCAGCCCGTACAAACAATCTTAGGAACTGGTGACTAATATTCGATTTTCGCAATACAATATTTTGGGTGTGTACAAATATGTTGTAGTTTCAGATAGTTAATGCATTTATAGATACAAAACAATGTGATTATGTACATTTGAACACACCTCAAGAGGTCACAGGTTGTATGGCAATGCTTTGTAGGGAATATATTCCCTACAAAAGCACCCAAATTGTATTTATTCAAAAGTTCATCTTAGACCTACAGTACAAATGTAATTGGAAATTTTGGCCTAATATTCTATTGTCATTATTTCCAAATTGCCATTTCTCTAAAAAAAAAAAAAATGTAGTTTCTTCTTTGTTGTGTAAATCCTCATTTTTTGGCATTAAGTGTTGTTGCACCACAGACAAATTTGACTTACCAGTTGTGACCATTTATTTGAAACATGGCACTGGGAATCTTTCACTCCCATCCAGGACGAGAGTAGACTATTTTGTATTGTCAGAAGCAATGATCATTTGGACATATTTGTAGCCATCATTTCAAATGTTATACCTACTATAGCAATGCTTTTGCAAGAAAAATATTTCCTGCTAAATAAACCAATTTTGAATAATGCATGCATTTTGCAAACTGCTGAAATGCGTACTAGTGAAACGAAAACAAAACAAATGCTTCAACTGAAATTCACAGGCACAAACGGGGATGGGAGAAAATACATGAAACTTAAAAATGTCCATAACACAATAACGGAAAATGCGAGTAGCATCCTAAGATACAAACTACATAGCACATAGGGTAGACTAGCGATCATCCCTTACGGGGGCCGGATTGTTTGTTGCGCTCAAAACAATATCGATAAACTTAAAATGCAGGAAAGCTATTTTTGCAGCACGGTATGAACTTCGATTTTCCTTGACTCGTAAGAACCACATAGCGAACATGTGGAGCGATGAGCCCTCCTCCACATGCCTTGATGCCAGCAGTTCGCTAATGTACTCATCGATCGACATGTCGTCCTTATGTTGCGATCTTGCGATTGAGGCAAGATCCGTACCAACACTTTCCATCTGCTCAAGCGAAGTAGAAACCTCTCTGGCACCATACTTTTTTCTCTTCCCTTTATCTTTCTTGTACCTGCACTTCCTCTTATCTCCACTGCGGTGCCTAGATATGTTCATTGATGAGTGCCTTCTAACTACAATCGGGCTGTCACTTGAATCCGTTCCTTCCGCATTGATGGGCAACTTGTCGTCTCCGCATCTCTGTCATTGTCCGTCCCAAATCAAATCCTCGCCATGAAAGCTTCGTTGGGGAAATTGCATATTTCATTGAATCGTCCGTGTTGCTGAACAATTTATTGTACGTGTTATAGATCTCACTGCAGTTCATGTTCTTGTACTTGGCGTACTTTTGGTTCTCCTGAAGTGATATATCGCAGCAAAACTTTAGATTATTAGACATCAATTGGAAAATGTACATAGTACCTACCAGTGGACACAAATGATACAACTGGAAACAGAATATGATAATGGACAAAGTGAATTGCTAAAGAAATGAAACGAGCATAACACGAAACATTTACAGGAAATATTTAAGGCATGTAAACAATTTATTGTACGTGTTATAGATCTCACTGCAGTTCATGTTCTTGTACTTGGCGTACTTTTGGTTCTCCTGAAGTGATATATCACAGCAAAACTTTAGATTATTGGACATCAATTGGAAAATGTACATAGTACCTACCAGTGGACACAAATGATACAACTGGAAACAGAATATGATAATGGACAAAGTGAATTGCTAAAAAAATGAAACGAGCATAACACGAAACATTTACAGGAAATATTTAAGGCATGTAAAATGTGGGTTACATTCGTCTCCATTATAGAAGAAATATTTACAGGCAGCCCATCAAACACCTTCGAGGCTTGATCAGTTTCATAGGAATAACATGCTTAATGTTAGTGTGAATTAAAGAGGGGGAGCAGCCCGTTACCTTGATTTTTGCTTGCCACCAATGCGCGGGGACAACGATTGTACTGTACCCGAGTGGTATTCATCGAAGTAACTTAAAGAGACGCTTGTGTTCTGTTCACAGTTTACCCTAATAGTTCTTCAGTTGCGATATAGTCCAGTCCTTGCCTGCTCTACTGCTGAACAATTCCCAGATATGTTGCTAGCCCATAGTCAAGAAGGATTTTCCTCGTCGATGCCCTTAGACGATGACTAGTTCGCAAGTGTCAATGAAGATTCTATGCTCCGACGGGTCCCATTTGCAGATTTACGGACCACGGGCTAATGCTTCAGCGGTTGCGACGATGAACAGTTGGGACAAACTGGGTTGCCCATACTATATTGCTACAGATGGGAAAGTGGCAAAAATCTCATTGTCATCACAATCCAGCAAAACGAACACGCAGGAAATGAATGCATGACAACGATGTATGAATCACAAACAACACAAATTACACTAAATCGGGGTAACGTAATTTCAACTTGTTGGGAATCACATCTAATAAAGTGTGAAATATTGTGTGCTGCCGACCGTGCTCGTGTATGTGCCAATGAGTGGAACCTGACATCAAAGTGATAGAAATTGCTATTGCTAAAATGACAAGGTGTTTAGAACCTACAAACATGAAACAACCGACGATAACGACAAAATGTTGTGCAAGATGGAAGAAATTGATGCACAATAACGCAAAATCAGACCACGTGAAGAGGGCTGTTGAGATTGAGTGATAAAATGCTCACCATGTGTTCAGGGTAGTAGAACCACGGGGATCCGTCGTTGGCCATTGCAGAGGTGTTCACTTCGTCGATGAGGTTGCCGGACTGCGACGCGAAGGAAGATGCATGTAAACTACAGGATTGGTAGAGAGGAGGTTCACAGGAAGTGATTTTAGACACGGGAAAAAGGGAAGTTGGTCAGAGATGCATGCCGGAATGGTAGGCCGTGTAGATGACGGCGATGGAAGGGGAACACCAGTTGGGGATGCGGCAGAAGACGGAGAGTGTTTGTGTGTAAATATAGGTTTAACAAGGGGGGAGGGCTTTCCAAAATTGCACCTTGCACGTGATCTTTGGAATGGCAGAAATGTCCAGTTACCTCAATGGCATCAGCAAATGCTTGTACTTTCTGACACGAAAATAGTGATGGCCGGCAGGTGTATTATGTAAATCACTATAGAAAGATGAGAAAAGTGGGAGGAAATGAGTTCCAAACAACGCTTAATTGGCCAGTGTATCGAACTGACGAACAATTTAGGCTAGGCAAAATAGTTTAACCGTTTAGGTCATGCTTGGTGGCGTTTACGAGTCCAGTTTTAGGTCACCCAATCTTAAATGACGAAATTTAGAAGGTATTTAGTGGGGATTAAAATTAAATTTTTTAGTAGATTGTGATAAAAGTTTTTAAAATGTGTGGTTGAAAAGATACGGGGACCCATGAAAAATGTAATTAATATTGATTATTTGACTTTGACTTAAATTATAATTAGATTTTAATCCAAACCAAACAGGGGCGTAATGTATTTTGAAATAGTGATTTTTTTTTAAGAATGTGTAATTAAAAAATAATAAAATGTTTGGGCATATATGTAAAATTATTTTATGGAAGATTATGTGGTTGAAATAATAAATTTTGAGAATAGCGGGGCTCAAACACGGGCTAAGAATTTACTTATAATTAATATTTAAGTTGTAAGTATATTTTTACTTATAAGTAAATTTATAATTATTAGTTAATTTTGTGCTTTTAAATAATTTTTTACGCATTAAGTGAATTTTTACTTATAATGAATTTTTTTATATTTTATAAGTGAATTTTGACTTACTAGTAATGCTTATACGCTATGAGCAATTTTTGCACAAAAGAGTATTTTTATTTTATAAGTGATTTTTTGCTTATAAATAAAGTTGTTAGTTAACGTGTTTTTATTTACAAGTTAATTTTGAACAAAACATGTGAGTAGGAAATAATTATTTTAGAGAAGGTGAAAGCGAAAGAGAATTTGAGAAATAATCAAAATTCATTGATTTGGTGGATTTAGAAAGACGGTCAAAACTATACTACATTATTTTGGGACAAAATCAGTGCCTACAAAAACTATTAAGCTTTGGTTTTCTTAATCTTTCATAAACAGTGTGAACCAAAAAGGTCAAAATCAATGGGGAAAAAATAATCTCGAATAGGCCCTTCCAGTTTTCTTCATAAATTTAAGGAAAATTTGCAGCACAAGTCTCAAAATTTTCAAAAATATGCCTTCAGGTTTTAACCATAGCATCTACATCCCAAACATTTAAGCACTTGTTTGAGCCCAATTTTTTCCATTAAAATTTACTATGTTGAACATTAATTTGACCACATTACAAGGAAACCCAAAGGAGTGGATTGACTAAAATTTCAATTGCAAACTTTTTTTCATCCAATTTTGAAATGTTTGATAATTCGTGTGACTAAATTGACTGGAAACAAAACTTTAAGGACTAATTTAGAATTTCGCTCAAAAATCAGTAACCATTTGTAAAATAGTTTTGCTTTTTTTTTTTTTTTTTTTGCAATATATATCACGCTCCTTAATTCGCATCGAGGTTGGATATCTGTCACAAGTGATGAGACTTAGCGACTTTTAAAAATAAATTTAAGTCAAAATCAACAATAAATTTTAATCGCGTATTTTATAAGTCTCACAACTTTTTGACGACACATTCATCAACTTCAAACAAAACATACTAAAAATCTGATTTTAATTCTCACCAAACAAAGGTTTAATAAAGTTCATAGAGCGACCATTTTTGAAACATATGACGAGTTTACTGAGGAAATTGGTTGGAGCAAAATTAGAGAAACTTGAAACTCTACTTGAACTTCATTAACCATCCGTAACAAAACAACTATAAAGTGCAGTAAAGTTAATAAGTTATCATAAGTAAAAGTTGAGATTATCACATGCAAAAAACATTCAATCTACACTAGAGTCAAGTCATTCGTGTATCCTTTTCAATATCATTTTCTCGTATTTGTTACGTCAAATCAAATTGTCAGCACGTGATAACATGAAGATGAATAGCAGCTGGGTAATTTAAGGAAAACTTTTGAACAAATGTGACCGCATTATTTGAAAATGAAAATTGCTTAGTTTGCTTAGTTTGAGTGTTCCATAAGACAAAAATGATGGAAACAATTAATAAGCAATTTCGTATTGAATTAGAAATTTGAACTTATTGTAACTCTAAAAATCTCATATCGATTACAGTTAGAGTCCAACTTATGTAAAATGTAGTCACCAAGTTACTTCGTAGCAATTGAATCATCGGAACTTTCGATTTTACAATAAGTGAGTTCCCTTTTAATATTTCACTATAATACACTGTTTTATGCTAACTTCGGTGATTTATTTTTGAACACTTATTTTTAAGCAAGGTGAACATGCCTTTTGTCTCAATAAAAAAGTATTTAAAAAATTCAAACATGTTTGACCAAAAAATGTAAAATAAAATTACAAGTAAATTCTATATCTAGTCAAACACAACTCAAATATTCAATGTCACGTGTAAGTGTCCAGTCGAATCCAACGTAGTAAAAATTAACAGCCTGTTTGGGAGGAATTTTTTACCCTAAAAAATTAATTTTTTGGCCGTTATTTCACAATTCCAATCGTAATTTTTGACTTCTTCTCTCACGGGTGAACCCCATTTTTTCTTCTAACGATCAAAAATTATTTTTCAAAATCTCTCTCAAACGAGGCCTAAGTCAGCAAAACAAATTTTTTGTGATCGTGGTTTATGGCACATTTATTTTCAACATGGATTGCGTCTTTTCCTAGGTGTAATAATATTAATAATTTTACATTTGAACAATTTTATAAAATTTACGTTCGCCTTTATTCGGGCTTCCGTAACCTCCACGAAAGGCCAAAGACACCTCCTTGATAATACAAATCGATCAATCTAAACTGAAAAGCATATCACGTGTCAGAAGACAATGGAACTAGCTTCTTGAAAAAAAAAAATATTGGATCATTTGCAGCTATGTCAATATATTGATGACCAATAGTGCAATTTTTCTCCATATATTCACTTAGCCTATGTTTGGACTCCCTTTTATTCAAAATGTAATTTTTTTAGCCACAAATTTTTCAATAAAATAATATAACATATAAACCTTTTTTTAAAAAATTAAACATTATTCAAAAAAATCATTATATCGAAGGGAACTAGTTCCTTGAAAAAAAATATTAGATCATTTGCCGTTTATTCACTTTAGCCCTTGTTAAGGCTCCGTTTGATTCAAAATGTATTTTTCCATATTTTTTTTAACTATATATTTTTTAATAAAATAATATTATATATAAACTCATTTTTTTAATTACACATTATTCAAAAAAATCATTATATCCAAATATATTTTTTCCTCAAAAACATATTAGACCAATAGTGCAAATTTTCTCCATATATTCACTTTAGCACCTGTTTCGGTTCCGTTTTATTCAAAATGTATTTTTTTATTTTTTTAACAATACATTGTTCAATAAAATAATATTACATATAAACTCATTTTTTTAATTACATATTATTCAAAAAATCATTATATCGAAATATTTTTTTTTCTCAAAACATATTCGACCAATAGTGCAATTTTCTCCATATATTAGCCCTTGTTTGGACTTTGTTTTATTCAAAATGTATTTTTTTATATTTTTTTTTAACCATACATTTTTTAATAAAATAATATTATATATAAACTCTCTTTTTTAATCACACATTATTTAAAAAATCATTATATCGAAATATATTTTGTCTTTAAAAACATATTTTAATGGATTGATAGCAAATTGCCACCTGTAAACGTTTTCAAATGTGATATATCCCCTACTTGTTGAAATTGCAGAAAACTCCCATTTTTAAAACCTTTTGTGTGAAAACTCCCTATCTTTGAGATATATTAGATTTTCTGTTAAAAACAGTCAAAAATCTCAAAATTAAAAAGGAATAGTTGCAATTTCAGTACCCAAACATTTTAATTTTTTACATATTAAATCCAATTTTTTTATATGTGCAACCTACAATCCCAAATCTTTAACACTTTATTTTCCACCCACCCTACTTCGTTGTCTTCCCCAAAAATCCAATTGAGATTCAACATTAAGAAATGCCTTACCCATATGAAATAATTAAAAAAATGCTTTATGCAAATTAACTTCAAAATCTCTCCCCAAACCTACCCCTACCTCACCTACCCTCGTAAGCCCAAAAACCAAATCCACAACCATGCCATCACTATCGCCTACAGTCGCCTTCCCCACTCGGAAGGATATCGCCTCTCACCTTTACCTCAGATGATCGAATCATTCTCCTAATTAGCTCGTGGAATACGAATAAACTTTTTGGGTGAAACCAATGGCTCATCATCATTGAATGCCCTCATTTTTTGTTGGTTAATTTTGTTGGAAAAAATTGAATGTGCAGCTCATTTTTGACACAATTTCGATGGGACCCGTTGGTCAAATGTGAAATATCAAAGTTGATATGTATTCTCCTCTATGAGAACATCGATTTCATGTATTTATTTGCCAAAAATGAAGTTCGGGTAAATGAGAAATTGGAGTTCAAAGTTGGTCATTGGAAGTTGGTTTTGTGGGAAAAAATACATTTATCCCACATAGGAAAACCAAGGAAACTCAAACCACTTTATATATGGCTATGTTTTGGAGATGTGTAATCATGTGTAGCATAGAGGCTCTTTCCACATGCGCGCGCAGGGGGTGTAAATCACGAATCGAAATGGCTTTTGGACCTTAAACTTGGGTGCAGGCGCGACCTGCACACACGAATGTCGAACCGAAAAAGGCAAAAATGGCACCATCGGAGAGCACACGTTTTGCCAAATTTTTTTTTTTTTTTTTTTTGCCTTCTCTAATGACTTTTGAGTTTCTAAATTGAAAAAATTCCAATAGACTCCCAATGGTCACAATATTAATTGGCAATATGCCTATAAAAATGCTCATTCTCCAACAATGTAACACACTCGAAAATCTCACCTACATTATTGCATACACAGTTTTTTCTTTTATGCAGTTCTTGTGCAGTAAGGTCTCGTTCTTGTGGTGATATTGTTTAGATATTAGATCAGTTCGCCGGAATAGGACCGCGGTGCTCAGATTCTGCTTATTACCGTTGTATCCTGGGAGACAGCTGCTCGAACTGAACCTCCAGCACCTACGGTGAGGGGGCAAAACTGTCTTAAGGAAACTGTGCACGCACAGGCCTCGGTTTGAAATCTGCTGCAGTTTGTGTTTTCTTTCTACAAATTATTTTCGCATTACTATTTAATTCATGTAGTTTGTAGTTCCATAGTGTGCAGTTTCCAGACTTATCGTTTACAGTTCTATCCTGCAGTTAACTTATATTTCTGATTTTGCGTTGCTTAACTTTTTTTTCGGCCGTTTGAAAATTCTGAAATGGAATTTTTTTTTAATAAATTGAAATTATTTGCCTTGTGATTATTAATTTCAATAGTCGGCTATTGCAATTGAATAAAACTTATACAATTGGTTTTATCCACTAGCGACTTGTTTTCCTACAATTTTTTGGTGATCGCTTTACCTGTAATCTATATTATATTTGGTTTCATCAAAATTGTATTTTCCTCGAAGTTTATGGGTATTGGAAATTGGAAAGCAAAGGCACATTTTTTCAGGTAGCATTGCAAACTGAGTAAATTAGGGAGTTTTGATTCCATCCACGAGTGGCTTTTGCAACGAAAATGAAAAGTGTGGGAGCATTAAGCTGTGTATATCGACATACCTTGGCTTATCTTCACACTTTACATGCACACTCCGCAACTATTATGCAAATCTGAAAGCTAAAAATAGTGAAATCAACTCCAAGGATCCAAATTCTGTAGTTTACATTTGTTCTGAAAATATAGAAACCTTTACTGTAAAATAATTACATGAAATTGCAAAGGGTCTTTAAATCTTCGGCTAGAAATTCATTTGGGTTGTTAAAAAAAGGCAAGAACTAAGAGGAAGACGAGAAAGAAAATTGGTTGCCGAAATGATTCGAGGAAAAGAACAATTTGATGTTTTAACAGATTCACAATTCTCCAAAACTTTGATTTTAAACACAGGAATGATTGATTATTTTTTATTTTTGGGGAAGAAGATGAAGTAGCGTAGGTTGGGGTGGAAAATAAAGTTTTAAAGATTTGGGATTGTAGATGGCAGATATAAAAAATTTGAATATAAATTGTAAAAAAAATAAAAAGTTTGGATACTGAAATTACAATTATTCCTTTTTAATTTTGACATTTTTTACGCTTTTTAACAAAAAATCTAACATATCTTGAAGGTTTGGAAAATGCCATACATACAAACGTATAATTTATAGAATTTTTATAGAATACTTATATGAAATGGGCTCCATATGATTAAAATATTGTTAAAAAATCATCGCACCCCTCCCATGTGTGTGTTCTGACCCCTTGAAAGGAAGGCCTGTACCTGTAGCTTTGTGACTTTGTCCAAATGGTATGAAATTTTTCACCCAAAAGATTTCAAATAGGGAGTTTTTTGCGATTTTCAATGGATAAAATATATATTGCACGTGAAAATATTTATGGTTTTTTTTTCAGCTACTACTATTAATCGTATGTTAATGGAGCCCAAACATAAGCTTTTCACAATTCCGATTTCTCTCTACGTAAAAAAGGGAGATTTCGTGAATTAAAGTTGGTACAAAAAAATAAAAATAAAAATGACAAAATTTTACTCTATTTAGCAAATATTTTTTTCTGTCCATTTAACCGTATAGATATATCACGTCAGAAATCCTAGAATTTGTTCGCGCTCTCTTGCACCTTCTTAGATTATCGCGACAGTTTGGCCCCTTCATATTGAGCCGCGGTTTCTAGGGTTTTAGATTTAGGTCCTTAATCCCTTTTTCTGCAATTTGCGGTGGCATTAATATTTTGGATTTTTGTTAAAGAAAATATTTTGATTTTTGTTAGTTTCGCAGGCAAGAATATTATCTGAGTTTTGTGTTTAAGTAGAGGAAATTAAGATGGATGGATTTGGAGGTGGGGGCGGTATTGAAGAGTCCTCAAATCCTCAGAATCTTAAACTGTTTGGTACAAATGCTACAGGTTAGCTACTAGTTTCTACTTGTTAGTTTAGCCTTCGAGTTTAATTTGCATTATAAATCTGCTTCTGCGTATAACTCATGACTTCAATTCTCATGAGTTTTACCTTATTCTGTGGATGTTGGATTGGGTAAAAAATGGTTTTTATTATTTAGTTGATTCACGGATTTAACAATAAGATGTATATGGTTTGACCTGTTATTATAGCTTTGCTGGTTAATTTTTTAATTTTTAATTCTCTGTTGCATTAGACGTTCCGTGCGACCTTTTTGGCAGATTTAACACGTTAATGTAATTTTCAGAAGAATTTATTGGAATCAGAATGTGTTATTACCTTGCACTAGCCCTTCACACGTACAAGTTAATGCATGTGTTGCTACCTAAATATTAAATCTTCTTCGTGCCTGAGGAGACATGAATCATTTCAATCATATGGTTTAAAGCCTTTAAGAAATTGTTTGGAGAGGGACCACTTTTGCTTAATTTGTTTGGCTCTGCAGGAGATGCGAAATTTGATGCGTCACAGTATGCATTCTTCGATAACGATGTAGTCGAGGAAGTCGAGCTAGGGGGATTAGAAGATGAAGAGGGTGATCTCCCTCCGGCTGGACTTGATGATGAAGAGTTCCTTTTGGACAGAGAAGAGGTTCCTTTTTGAGTTTTTAAAATTTCTTGTTATTCACTTTTTCGATGATAATGCACGTTTGTCATTTCCTTCTTCCATAAGTTGAATTCACTAAAGTTCTGAGATAGAATAACTGCTTAAATAATTTCAATGGTGTTTTCTGAGGCTGTCCAAATTAGAAAGCACAACTGAATAATTAAGGACACTAAATGCACGATTTTGAATAATCATGCACCTCTACGCGCTATTTATATGTCCATGTTAAGGGTAGGTTTACTTGATAATCACGTGTTATTAAGTATGTCCTTTGATTATGAATACTTGAATGCTTGGGTTTTTTGCGCTTATGTTAATTTTGCCTTTTGCAGGGTGAAGCACTGGATTCTTTGTCTGAAATTGATGATCTAGCATGCACATTTTCACAGGTTAGTCTTCATATATTCAGAAAATTGTCGCTATAGTTCAATAAAGTAAAATTAGATTTTAATGTCTAATCTGATCCTTAGAGATGGCCTTTTAAATGTTTCCTAGACTGTGGTTTCCTCATAATCATTCCCTTCCCCAACTCTCTTTGGAAGGGTAGGGGGAGTTGACTTAATAAAGATATTGGTCTCCACGTTTAATCTTTGACTTTCCAATATATTTTTTTATTTCTTTTGTTAACTCATTATTGTGAACATTTTTTCTTTTTATATATTTTAATTTGCGGGATGACATTGATGTGGTAATTTATTGGTGGTACTTTCATGTGTTTAATATCCACCATGGTGCTTATATTCTGTTACTATTGGCTTATAATTAGCCTTTTTACCATTTTTAGATGAATTTGCTCATGAAATAGTAAATTAGCTTTTTAATCACCTACTGAATAGAAGCAATGTTATCTTATGCAATTTTTAATATCTTTTAATGTTTCTAATATACAGTTGAACAGAGGTGTTAGTGAGCCTGTTGGAGATCAGAGATCCAGAGGAAGTGAGTGCAGTAATATCAGATTATGCATGCCACCTGAGATTAATATATCCACTAGGGCCTTTTATGAATGCGTTTGTCAATGTTTCATTGAACTTCATCCTTCTGATCATGGATTTCTATTGTCTGATTATATTATTGGGCACTATAATCTTTACAGTCATAATATGGTTGAACTCAAACAAAGCTGTAATTGTGAATGCATTGATAGTGTTGTAGTTTTTTTAAACCCTATTTATTTGAGATAATTATTTTTCTTAGGTGTATTTTAACATCACTATTATGCAGAGGCTGTTGCTATTTGCATAGAAACCCATGGCTTGAAAAATTACTCTGCATGTTCACTGTTTAATTTTTTATTGGGACTAAAGCATCGATTCCCGCATCACGTGAGGCTTTCATTGGATGTCTCAAAGATGGGCCTTAAATGCTATTTTTGAGGCTTACATCTCAAAGCTAAACCTCAGGGTAACTAATTCGTTTTGTCTCTTTGTCTTGTCTTTTCTGGGCATTTATTACAAGCCTTAGCATTTAGGGCTATTTTTTACGGCCTAGAATTTATATTTTTATTTCTACCTAAACATGGAAGGAGAAGCGAAAGGGAAGACACTATTGCAAGTGGAGTATGATAAGAAAAATTGAGAAGGAACAAATAGCAACAAAGAGGATGATTGGAAATCAAATAATTTGAAGATTCTGTTAGTAGTGATGATCTAGGAGATTTTTGAGTTATTCTATTTCTAGTAGTAAATTATAATCATGTCACGCGATTTGAGAAATTATATTTTCTACTTTATTGAAATATTTTGAGTTTATTTGCAAGTTGGGCTTTAAGTTTTTAATTTGTTCTATTATTGTGATATTTTAACATGGTTTCTGGTTTATTATGATCACAATTTTGTAAGTTTACTTTTTTCATTATTTTATTGGTTAGTCATCGAGCTTACGCCTCAAAGCGAGGCTTATGCCTTGTGTCATAAAGGTAAAATGCCTCAATGTCCAATTATGCATTTTTAAACACTGCACGTTCACGTGTGGGGGCGTCATAGAAAATCAACTCTCTTACTTGATGATTCAGGCTGGACAGTGGGCAAGTTAGGAATTTAAGTTGGTAAAAGAAATGATATAACCAAGTATAGCTCATCTCGTTTTGTATTGCTAAGGGTTACTTGTCTATTTAGCCATATGAGCCAATATTGCCTAGACGTGAAAAATCAAGTTCACTCAATTAAGCTCCAATGACATCTGTTTTTACATAATACATATGTGCACATTAACATGCAAGCATAATCACATGCACATATTCATGAATTATGTAATTATAGATTCACAGGTATTCACATGATGACATGAAGTTCATCATCAGAATTCTTCAGAGAATGATATAGTTTCCAAAAGTTATGAAAATGAATTATTTTTTAGTTTCATAGTTTCAAAATAATTTTCTTGTGGGATAGATTTGATTTCCTGTAATCCCTGTGAGCCTACGCTACTGTTTTTTCTGCTGGTTTAACATTATCAGATTTGTAGCCATGATAGGATGATATTCTTTCTTAATTATTGTGTAATCCATTTTATGTATGAGGATTCCTGGTCCTCAACGTTTTAATTTCTTCTGCCTATTTACAAAAATTATTCTCTATACACTATAATTACTATGGTGGAATTGTACACTACTGGTTTTTCTTCGGGTTTAACATGATCAGATTTGTAGAGATGATAGGATCATATTCTTTCTTAATTATTGTGTAATCCATTTTATTTATGAGGATTTCTGGTCCTCGATGTTTTAATATCTTCTGCCTATTTATAACAATTATTCTCTTATACACTATAATTACTATGGTGGAATTGTTTCTGATGATGGAATTGAGTAATAATTTGATTCAAATCTCAAATATTGTTTAGGAAGCTCTTTATATATCAGCTTGAGCTCAAGCGTATGAAGCTTTAATATACTCTGAACTCATTTACCACCCTAGAAAATGAAAGCTATTCTCTACGGATATATGGTGCAGAATTGATGTGCAAATAATCCCATCCCAATATAAGTATCTTAACTTCCATTTGGTATTTTGCATAGTAATGTCAACTTCTAAAGCCAGATTGTTTTCTTAACTTCAGTTCTACTTTCCTAGCCTCCTAGGGGAATGGTTTCTGTTTGATTTTAAGTTGTGTCTCGGTATAATTACATGAGTATCCAAATGCTGTGACCATTGATTTTCACAAAGTTAAAGGTTTTGCATTTTCCAAGTAAACTTCAGTTTCAGCAAGAGAGTGGTAAATTTCATATCTTCTGAATCTTTAATGTTAATTATAGATGACTGAATAACGATGTTATGGAATAACGCCAGGGTCTTAAAAAGTAAATTGTGGTCTTCTAAAATTCATTAGCTTCTTCAATATTGCAGAGACTTATGTAGGAACAGCATATAGATAACTGTATAGGATATTTGAGTTAATTGCTAATGAATTAAGGATTTGATGTAAATTCTGATCATAACTTTGTATATGTGACCTAACGTCTTCGTGATCTAATCTTCTCTTACAGGAATATTAGATAAAGTACCATTGATTTCTGGGCCTTTAATTATGAATGTTGAGTAAATGAGATGTTAAACTTAGATTAATTTCGACATAATTGATTAGCAATGCCTCCTTAATGACCTTGTGTTTAATTAACATTTCTTAGCGTGTCAATAATAATTATTAAAGCCCTAATCAATCCCAAATAGAACCGAAAAGTCTGTAGCCTACCTGAACATGCGAGACACTCATGCTTGCCAATATTATTATTTCACAGTGACCTCTCCAGTCTTTATCCAAATGTTAAATAAATAACTTAAATGTGTTGTATTCTAGAATTTCAAGTCATTCTAATGTAGATTTGATTTTTTGTTAAGTCAACTTTGAGTAGTAGTAAAATTTACTAAATAATCACTCTAAAAATCAACTATTTGACCAATAAATGCCAATTGTGGTGATATATAATTTGGGCAGTGGAAGTAGATATTCGATTAATTGTTGATCAAGTATTTCTGTTTTTTCTTATGTTACCATGTGTACCAGGTTCATCTGCTGAGTGGGCGCAAGAGTCAGACTTTCCTAGGTGGTTTGATCAGAGTGCCTTTGATGCTGAAAGTGCTCGGGACAGTAAAGGATTGTCATCACAGCTATATTCCTCCCCTGCACAGCTTGTAGAATCCAAGTCTTTATACAGAGCTTCTTCATACCCCGAATCGCCACAGCAACACTCACATCAAAACCAAGAGCAAAAGCTACGTCAGCACTACTCCAGCGAACGAATTCTTATTCCAAAATCACCATTCACTTCATATCCTCCACCTGGAGGAAGATCCCAGCAAGCTTCACCAACCATCTCATCTATCCACCCTAATGTTCCATATGGCCCTGGTGGATATCAATTGCCAATTTCTTCTCTCAAACTTTCTCCTTTTGATAACGTGCAGATTCTTTCGAATGCCTTATCTAATGGGTCCCAATTTGGTGCAAATTTTCCTCAGTCAACCCAAGGGATCCTGGTTAATAATCAGCTTCAGAACCAATTGCTGAACCCAAGTAGTTTACATCCTGGAGATCGTTCTAGCTTGCCGCACAAGCTGTTGCAACAACAGTTACCCCATCCGCATGGGTTAATGCCTCCACAACCACCTTTGCAGCAGAACAGAATGCAGCACCCATTTCAGCCATCCTATGGCCATTTATCAGGGTTGCAGTCTCAACATTTTAATACCCTACATCCTCCATCACCACCCATGATGAACAACTACGACATGCTTGGGTTGGCTGAATTTAGAGATCAGAGAACTAAGTCAATGGTGAAAAATAGGCAAGGGTTTAATTATCCTCATCATGGTTCTGATTTTGGCAACCAGAGGAGTGATCATGGGTGGCCAAAGTTCAAATCCAAATATATGTCAACTGATGAAATTGAAAACATTCTCAGGATGCAGCTTGCTGCTACTCACAGTAATGATCCTTATGTTGATGACTACTACTATCAAGCTTGTCTGGCAAAGAAATCTGCTGGTGCAAAGTTGAAACATCATTTCTGCCCGACAATTTTGAAGGATAGTTCTTCCAGAGCTCATGCTAACGATGAGCCACACGCTTTTCTTCAGGTTGATGCTCTTGGGAGGATTTCTTTCTCTTCAATACACAGGCCACGCCCACTTCTTGAAGTTGACTGTCCAAATACATCTGGCAGTGCTAGTGCTGAACAACAAGCAGTTGAAAAGCCTTTGGATCAGGAGCCAATGCTTGTAGCTAGGGTAACTATTGAGGATTGCATTTGCTGCCTCCTTGAAGTTGACGATATTGACCGATTCCTACAGTTTAATCAGCTACAAGATGGTGGGTCCCAGTTGAGACATCGGAGACAGGTTCTGCTTGAAGGTTTAGCATCATCACTACAGCTTGTAGACCATCTTGGCAAAAATGGCCACACAGTGGATTTGGCTCCTGAAGATGATCTGGTGTTCTTAAGGTTAATTTCCCTTCCTAAGGGCCGGAAACTAATATCACGGTACCTTCAACTTCTTTCTCCTGGTGGTGAACTTGCTCGAGTAGTCTGCATGACCATCTTCCGTCATTTGAGATTCTTGTTTGGTGGACTTCCTTCTGATCCTGGTGCCTCCGAAACAACAGTAGAACTCACTAGGACTGTGTCATCTTGTGTTCGAGGTATGGAGCTTAAAGCTCTTGCTGCATGCCTTGCATCAGTGGTTTGTTCAGCAGAGCATCCGCCTCTACGTCCAGTTGGAAGTGCAGCTGGAGATGGAGCTTCTGTTTTACTTAAATCTGTTCTTGAGAGGGCAACTCAGCTTCTGATGGATCCTAATGCTTCTGGCAGCTGCAGTATGACTAACAGGATGTTTTGGCAGGCCTCTTTTGATGCATTCTTTGGCCTTCTCACAAAGCACTGCTTTAATAAATATGACTTTGTTATGCAATCTTTCCTCACACAGGCCTCCCCAGCTGTTATTGGGTCTGATGCAGCCACAGCAATCAGTAAAGAAATGCCTGTTGAACTCTTAAGTGCGAGTCTTCCCCACACAAGTGAGCAGCAAAAGAAACTGCTCTTGGAATTTGCACAGCGGTCCATGCCCATGCTGGGTCTTAGTAGCCAGGGTGGAGAAAGTGGTGGCTCGTGATTGTCTACTATGGTCTTATTGACATGGATTCACAAAATAGATTTGCCTTGGCAACTATTTAGGGTGTCAGTATTCTTGTCATGCTGACATTGGTGCTTTATTGGAAGATGTTTGTCAGCGCGTGAATGAAGCCTGATTACATGAAAGATACCGGTTTTTGCTATAAAAGTAAAACTAATCCTCTTAAGACACATTGACTGTGTATGTTTGTTAAAGTGTAATTGTGTGTGTTTCACTTTCTTTGACGGGAGCTTATTTTAATGCTCTGTTGTGCAATACTGGTAGGAGACTGTAGAGAGTACAAACGTACTGTTACAGAAAGCTTTCTGTTTCCCATGTAGGCTTTTATATTTCGATGGGGCTGGGAAGGAGTTTTTGTTTAAATGCATCGGATGGACATTGGGTTTTTATTTTTCTTTCTTGTCTTTTCATCTGTCCTATCTTTTTAAAAATGAGGGCCGTAGTTGAATAGTGGAAGTGGTAGAAATTTTGTTTCTGTTAGAATTTGATGATTTGTGATTCTTGTTTTAGGTTTACCTATCTACCAAGTTATATTTGCATCAGGTGTAGGCACAGCACTTCATGGGCCGAGGTTGCTGGCTGCATATTTGGGCTATGCAAACGGAGTAGGATTTATTCACCTTTTGCAATTGGTGGACGCAGGGTCTGTGCCTATGTTGATATCTGTCATCATTTTTATGTGAAATAGAGGTATTAATCTTATAGAGCCTTGCGATATTTGTTTTGGGGTGGCCTCTCTTCGATTAAATAACTTTGGCCTTGTGAACTAGTTTTATTGTGAAATGTGAAGTATGAGAAACCGTCAGTTACATGATTTACACAGAGCGAACCATTTCAATGGGATTGTCGAATGAATTAAACAGGCTACTTCCCTCTTGAGAGAGTCGAAATGAGGCAGAATGAACCATTTCAGTGAGATTGTCATTCTGTGCGTCAAGGCTCATGCTCACCCAGATTGCATAGACTACGGTATGAAGGGGCCATATGATTTGCTGCACAACATCCATTGGGTAAAGATGGCTGTAGTCTGGAGTATTTCCGCAGACAAGTATCTAGACGAACCCAAGCAAGATACAGGAACCCTATAAATTGTTCACGAAGGTCCTTAATGAGCCAAATTCAGCAAGCCAACAAAGCTCAATGTATAATTGCACTCGTCTGCATCCAAATTATCCCATAAAAAATTGCTACTTGTACAGGTTTTTTTGTACAAAATGTATTTATAGGTGCTGAGAAGGCATAATTTAATTGGTCTAACTTTGTTTTTTTGTTCAAAATCTAATGAAACCTTACTAGTTAACATTCCGTAAATCAGTCTGTAAAAATAGCGTATAAATGTACCATTTCTCTTGGAACTCTCTCTTATCCCATAGACAGCCGAAACTGGGATGAGGTGACTGATCGGAATAGAACCAATCGATAAGTTTAGCAAATTACTCCCAACTTAAGTGGAACTTGAACGTCAGCAACAAGAAATTCAACATTTAAGCTGAAATGAAAAGAAGGCTAAAGTTTCAGTGTCTAGAAACTAGATTCTGTTTATAATAACTAAAACGGGACCCTTTTTTCTACCCATAAATTTGACAAATAATTGTGACCTTTAAAATAAGTCAATCTAACTTTTGGAGTTCGTTTGATTGCAAAGATGTAATTAAATTGAATTGAAAACGAATTTCAAGAAATTGAATTGTCTAGAAATTGTTTGCCTGAGAATTGTAAATTATTGTGTTTGATTGGGATAATTTTTCATGTGGAAAATGTTGAAATAAAAGTGTTTTTGATCTCCGTTTGACTTTGTTTTATATGAAAATTGTCAATTAAAATGATAGATTTTACTGATATTGGAGATGAAATTTGTTTCCATTGACAACACACAAAAACAAAAATTTCAAGAAAATCATCTATCTTTTGATGTTCGTTTGACTTTATTTTATATGAAAGTTGTTATTTAAAGGGAAATATTTTTTTACAATAATTCCTAGAATTTGTTTCCTTTAAAAAAAAAATAATCGAAAAAAAGTGTTACAGTAACCGAGAATTCCAATTCTCGCCAATTTTGGTGAGAATTGGAATTCAAGAAAAATATGGAAATTAGCTTAGGTGGCATAAAAGATGGAATTCGAATTTTAAGAAAAAATTTGCCAATCAAACAAAAAAAAATTGGAAAGATGGAATTTGATTTCCATTTTCCATGGAATTGGGGTGTAATCAAACATACCCTTAATAACTTATGGATTTCAAGTAATTATAATAAACTTTAATGTGATTTTAGTGAAATACATAGACAATTAATTTAACTTATATTAAAGGTCACGATTATTTGTCAAATAACCTTGTCAAATTTATGTGTAAGAGAAACAATACCATAACTTAAATAGTCAAACCATAGTTGAATCCACTGTAAGCCATAAGGATTTTGATATACATACATCACTTTTGCCACCTTGTTGATGGAAAAGTGTGTTGACAAAATTTTATCAACCATGCTACTCGTACAATGCATGAGTTGGCAAACCTCACATCTATCTTTTTAAAAAATTGTTTTTAAAAATCAGTGATTAAAATTTTTCAAATACACTAGTTGTCAATCAAGTTGGGTAGACACATGGCTTTATTCAAATTTTATTGGACAAAAAAAAAGTTTTTTTTTTTTTTTTTTTTTTTTTTTCCACAACCGATAAATGGCAAAATGCCACAAGACATTCTATCAAAAAAACCGTCAAATAGGATGTGCATCAAATATAGTTGAAATCAAAATGATGGGAGAACATATGAACAAGTAAAAACTACCGTACAATTACAAGTACAATTACCATCGCCAGTCACTAGAATCAAAGGGCGACATATTGTGTATGTACTGAAAATGAATGATGATATGTGCTCAGAGCAGTATTGTTGAGCTCATAACTCCGTTCTAAGGCCTCAGATGAATAAAAGGTGTAGGCTAAGAAAATGTATTAAGCCTACCACTCAGTATAAGAAAAGTTGTGTCACTAATACCATGCAGTGCACGAGTCAAACTTTAATTTTAACCACACATTTCGTAAATCTTACTACCCGTTTATCCTCTACTTACTTAAAGCAATCTATAATTTCAACCACTTATAATTTCTCCCAAACAATCACAAATGGGCACCACCTTACATTCCATATCATCTAGCAATCCGCGGGAGCTCATCAGAGAAACTTTTGCATATTTGAAATACTTTAATTTTAACCACATTACGTAAAAGCCACTACACATTTACCCCCCTAAAAATTATAATTTTAACACACAAAATTTCTCCCAAGCACCAATGCACTCAACCTTTCACTCCATTGCGTTTCATCTAGCAACCCGTGGGGGCTCATCATAGACCAATTTTTGCATATTCAAAACAATATATACATACATTATTACATACTTCAAAAAATAAAAACAATTAAAACATATTATTGAAAACAACAACTCCAATATGAAAATTAACACAAAAAAAAGACAATTCAATACCACAAATTACAAGAAAAATGTTCAAAGATTGCTAGTTGATGACTACAATGACGATAAATAAATAATGGAGGACAAGAGATGGGGAGGAATAACAAAATATTGAATTAACAGTTAACATAATCCAGCTTGTAAAAATGCTTCATCATACATGTTTTACTTGCCAATAAACTCAAAATCCTGTTTGGTTCCGATAAAGAATGATGATAAAAATAAACTTTGACATCTTTTAAGAGTGTAATGCAATCACAACATAGAAGCAGAATTTTAAAACTGAAACAAAAATCCATAAAGTATAGAAAAATAAGCGAAGACTAGATAGAATAGGTTCAATACAAGTCTCATAATCTGTTTAGATTCGAAATGATAATGCAAAACAATCCTTAATTATAAGCTAAAACACTTCAGTAAGAACATAATCGAAAACAAGACAACTCCATATTTCTACAGAACTTCCTTCCATTCATCCGAAAAACCAAGGCCAATGAAGAAGAGGCTGGTCCATGCAAAAGGACCCACTCAGGTATCCTAGTCCAAACTTCTACTTGGATCTTTGTCTCATCTTTCGGCGCTTCCTCTTCAACCTCCTCATACGCTTCTTCTTCCACTGTAAAATGCACGAGAATGTAACTTAACAAGATTAAACTTAAAAGACAGTATGGTGCATAGGCAGCGCATACTCAGGAGAATTTTGTTTTCAAGCCAAAATTATCAATGCATTAGCAATCACGTTTGGACATCCTTTTAGGGCCTCTAGATTTAAGAACCAACATTCTCTCACCTTCCAAGTCAAGTGAAACCCTAACCCCTTTTCGTTTTCTCAATTTTTCATAAATAAACGTAGGTAAATGCAGCAATATCCACAGTTTAACAAGTAACATCTGTTGATTTGTTCATCCAACATCTTAATATGAACATAGTCGAAATTAGGTTTGCATAGTCGAACACAGGTAAAAAGCTTAGGTCTTTACACGTATTTGGCACGACAAGGTAATCTAATAAGGAAAAACTAGAAGTATGAAAGCGTAAGAAATTTTCATCACTATTTAAGAGCATAGAATTACAAACGCAACATTTCAGTATAGAGAACGCATAAAAATCATTCATAGAAGATAAGGATGATCGTGAAACAAGTAAATATCAATCACAACACGAATCAAAACAGGGCTGTATTAAAAAATTAAAATTGAATTAAGCTAAATCAATGAAGTTGTGCTAACCTTAGCCCTCATGTCGGCCCAAAATCTTCACGGAGTTAATATGTCTATCAATTCGTTTAGGAGCCGCCGCCGAATTGTTTGGATGAAATGAAATGGGTTGAGCGGCCACTGGTTCGATATTTATAGGAGGCTAACGCAACCCTACATAGGGGTCTTTTAGTCATTTAATAATTTTGTTTTCTTTTTCTTGTTCATTAATTTCATTTTTCACGCAGCACAAACAAAGCAGATACAAAACAAATTTCTTTGCTTTGCTCTATTCTCTTCCGTTGTCAAATTTGATTCACCACTCTCAAAAGTTGTTTATGATAATTGATTTTAATTTAAGAGCTTGTTTGACATGAATTTTTCTTTAACATATTTTTCAACTATATATTTCATTGAACACATAACTTTTATTCTCTTTTTTAATCATGTATTCTAAACAAAATTATTTTTCACTTACAAATTTGTGCCAAACAATCGCTAGATATGAAAAAATATATACACGTGAGAGTTTCATTGAGCATGCCAAAAGTTGAGTAATATCCAACCTATAGACTACATAAACAAACGCATAAAATAAAGCAATCAACTTTACCCATAATGAAAGTATAAATCATATCTTTCTTGCTCTATTTTGAGTAATGCTATTCTTACCACTAGTGAAAAATATCATATTTGTTCAGTTTTAGATAGTATGTCGTGTTTGGACTTTGCAAATATGCAGAATCCCAAATCTAACTCTTTCTATTGCCAAACATATTCTCAACTAACATTGCTGTATGTACAAAAGTTGATTCACAGAATTTACACAGGAGAGGTATGTGACAGTTTTTTGTGAAAGATGACCGACCAACAAAAAATGAACAACACAGATGCCGTAAAAATTCTGTGAAGACAACCCTCTACACTTAGAATTGTTCTTTCTAAATAGGTTCACACTCGTAAGAATCAGGAACACGGAATCTTTCTACTTAGACCGCCTGTCCAACACAACCCTCAACCTGACCCCTGTATCTCAACTTAGTCTTACAACCCTAGTCCATTTTCTTTCTATTCCTACCTTTTAATTCAGTTCCTATCAATGTAAAGCAGCAATCATGTTTGATGAAAATCATTATTGAGAAACATTCACCAATGAAGACTCACAAAACGTTCTCAAGGTTGACAGTTAAAAAAGAAAAAAAAGACTTTGAGAACGAGATTAAATCGGTGGCACAAGTCGGTGTCCTTTTTGATTTCATCCATAATAAATGATTTTATTAGAATTGAATCCATCTCTAATTGCCAAGAACTCACTGGAGGTAACCTTACCATCCCTTTATAGTAATTTTTGACAGCCATTACTTGTTTCCAATTCACATGTTTTATATTTGTTGACATCAAAATTCAATGAGACACATGGCTAATAGACTCTCGGCTACTTCTCATCCACCTGGCATCACCCGCACGCTAGAACACACCTTTAGGGTGCAAAGATCATCGACCAAGAAAAATGTTAAACTTCAACGATCAAATATCCTGTTTTGTTTTTGTTGCCTTGCATGTTTCGATTATTTGACTTGCGCATGCTGCATATCCATTTGATTAAATATTAATATTTATATCTCTCTCATTATTATTCTTTTATAAATCACATTTTATTTAATATTATATAAAGTTTATTAAAGTTAATATTTTAATTACATTCACTACACAATAATATTTTTACTAAAATTTATTTATTTTTAAACATTATTATCTGTAATTTCTAAAATAGATCTTAAAAAATTTACAAACAGATCTTCAGATAAATAACCACCTATTAAAAACTTAAAACTGGACCAATTAGCCATATTCTTTCTCAATTACTGAGCTTTGTGTCATCCGTAAGTTAAGAGGGGTTTACAAATTATAGTTCTCGTAAATTTTTTGCTTTGTTGGGTATTAACTACTGATTTAACGACAAATTCAAGAGAAACTAGACTTCCCAAGATTGTAAGGCTCATCTTTCTTAGATCTGAATTATTCGGCGCGTGAATGTATTTAACTCCTTTTTTCTTGAGAAATTTAAATTAACTACATAGCTACCCAATCGATGTGTCAAAAAAAAAAAAAGGTGAACTGTCCCTAGCTTCTGAGCAGCTTGAAGCGACTCACCTAACATCCATCAAAGAAAGAGAAAGAAAAGTAAGTAATAATAAGCCTCATTTATTCGAAGAATTAGAAATAATCGTAACATTGAAATCTCAACCACCGTTAATTTATATGAGGATATAAACATAACCCCAGTTTTTGTAATGATAAAGCTATATAATTTACTTGCACTGATTAAGGAATTGAGTATGAAATAAAACCGTAGAATGGAAAGATTCATTGCAATTAAGGAGACTTAAGTGAGTTTAGTTGATCGTCTTTGCATAACAAAAGCATGACATTTGAAAGCCTAAAGTTTGATCCCACTTATTCCTCCTTGTGTTGTGAAATGGTCCCAACATATCTTAATTAAACGTGTCGATTAATTACTGGACTAATTTTCAGTTCTCAATTCCTAATTACGTCAGTAATCACCTCCTTCGCAATTAGGGAACAACCTCAGTGTTCTGGTATTTAGCTGAGGTGGCACGATATGATAGGCTATAGTTTATACCTGAGGCATGTGACACTAGTATAGTACAGTGGTCTCGTATGTATACGATAACAAAGATGGGCAAAGGTATGCCAACTTTATGCACATAAACTGCTGATATTGAGTTCTCTATTTCGTACAATGCTCTTCTTCTCATCCAAAAGTCTACAAATTAAGTGATTATTGATCTTAATTAAACAAATGGAGAGCACCGATTCATCGACCGTGTCGCAGCAGCCGCAGCTGCCACCGGGTTTTTGATTCCACCCGACCGATGAAGAACTTGTTGTCCACTACCTTAAGAAAAAGATTGCCTCATCTCCTCTTCCGGTTGCTATAATAGCCGATGTTGATCTTTACAAATTTGATCCATGGGAACTCCCAGGTAACATATAGAGTTCACTAGATGATGTACAGTCAGTATGTTAAACTATCTCGTTTAAAAGCTTTAAAGACCTTGCATGGTTGTTGATTTATCAGCCAAGGCCGTGTTTGGGGAACAAGAATGGTACTTTTTTAGTCCCAGAGACAGGAAGTATCCTAATGGAACTGGGCCGAATAGAGCTGCAACTTCTGGATATTGGAAGGCTACCGGGACCGATAAGCCTGTGCTGACGGCTGGAGGGACCGAGAAAGTTGGGGTTAAGAAGGCATTAGTTTTCTATGGAGGAAAGCCACCTAAGGGTATCAAAACTAATTGGATCATGCACGAATATAGGCTTATTGAGAACATGAAACAGAATAAAAAGCCTCATGGCTGTGGTGTAGGCAACAAAAATGCCTCTTTAAGGGTCCGTAAGTCGTACTTACCTTTTCCTCGATCAACATAGTGTTGTTTCGATGTTTTTCTTGTTGATTTTTGGTTTGTGTTAATTAAATTATCCAGCTTGACGATTGGGTTTTGTGTCGGATATACAAGAAGAACAACACGAATTGGCGTATGGAGCAAGACGATATAATTGGATCGATAACACCTTCAATGGCATCGGCGTCTGCTAGCCAACAAAGCCTCCAGGGTCCAAATTATAGCGTATTTCTCGAAAATGAACACAATTTGTTAGAGGAAATGATTGTTAGAGATAACTCAATGAATGATGAAGTTGGTATTAACAAGCGGATGCTTCCTACTCTATATTGGAACAACGATGTTAGCCTGAATTCTCCTCCTTCAAAGAGATTTCTTGCAGTGAATTTCGATGAAACCGGCTCTATTGCTACCATCCTTAGCCAACTTCCACAGACTCGTTTATTGAATCAACAAGCAATGCTAAGCTCTATTGGTCCAGTTTCTGGTTTGAATTGGTATAATAAGTAGATCGCTTGTATATATAGACTACTTTTAAGTTATTCCGATATGGAAAAAGATGGAGCTACAGGAGCCTGGTTCACAAGCCCCTGCCAGATGAGAGAGGAGGTAGAGGTGGGCTCCACCTATATTTTTAAATTGCTGTGGGACCCGACCCCCTACAGTGAGGGGGTCTGTACAACTTCTGTGAACCGAGCTCTGTACATGGAGCTCGGTCCTTCCGATATACACTCATCTTGAAAAATTATTGTGGTAACTAAAAGTTGATTATAATCTTAAATATATTTTAATTATTTATATAGTATTTTCAATATTTTCTTGATTGGGGTTTCATTTTAAAATACATCACGTTAAAAGAAACAGTCAAGTCCTTATATATTGCATATTTAATTATTTATTTCATAGTTATTAGTTGATGATAGTTACCCTTGATGACATGTCCTTAGAAGAATGGTGGCTTTGAGTTTTACTTGGACCAAATTGCTCCTCTAAGCTTAATAAACCCTACTACCATATCAAATGCATGTTGAAAAGTGATTTTATTCGGTTTAAATTACAAATAAATAGAAATTAGTGGTGAATAATGAGTAGTACTTGTAGGTCCTATAGAATGTGTGGATATAAAATAAGTTTGATCGATTTTAAATTTCCAAATTAACTAAGGAAAAAATTGTAGCAGTGGTCCCTAACGTTTTTATTTTTTGCAAACTCTGTCCCAACCTTCATTTTGCACCAGTGTAGGTTTCTAACCTTTCATAAATATGTACCCGAAGTCCATCTGGAAGGAAACCGTTTAAAACACCGTCAATTGACCGGAAAAATTAAGGAGTCAACATCCAATAAAACCGACAAAAAAGATATCAACATCCAAATGAGTGGTGGTAACTAAATGAGTAGTACTTATAGGTCTTACATAATGTGTAGATATAAAATAGGTTTGATCGATTTTATATTTCCAAATTAAATAAGCGCCAAACAAATATTTTCATTTTAAAATGTTAATACTGTTAAGAGGAAAGTTTTAGAGCACATATGTTTTATATTTATATCATGTTTATTCGATATAGTATTTTGACCTCGAACATATTTGGGCAATGGAAATGGTAAAATAGATGGTTAATTATGCTAATGGTTGTTACCGTTTTAAGTAACTACTTAAATGACACAAAAGTAGCTTTCTTACTATAATAATTATTCCAATTTCCAATAGTTACACTAACAATCACTCGATGAAAAACACATCGAAGTAAAATACATGACATCATTTTATGCCAACGTGTCATCAAACAACATCACACAAAGTCAACAAAAATCACTATTAAAAAAACGTGGTTACATCAATTTAAGCCTAAAAAATATACGAAAACTAAAGTTGTATTACATTTTCTCTCATCAATTTATTGATTTGACATAATAAAAAAAAATTAAAAAAAGAACATTGTTTGGTGATAAGTTTGGCATTAATGCCGCTAGGAAGGATTTAACGCTAAACTTTTAACCGATTGACCATTAGTTTAATATTTAGAAACATGGGCTATTACGGTGAGAAAATAAACTTCAGTTATCATCGATATTATTACTTAAAACTTCAGGGATCATTAATGTAATTAATTTAAAAGCATATTTAGCAATTTAGAGAATATCTATAAATTTAGAGAGTAAAATTTTTTAAGCACTCCAATAGCGTCTTTATCTTTAATACTTAATTTTATTACTTTCAAAAAATAGTTATAATTTTTTCATGTCTTTAATTTTCCCTGACTTCCCTGAAAATTGAAATACTATGAACGCATTTAATCATAAAGAGTGGATTTGAATAATTTCTTATAACGTAATTTTAAGAGTCGATTCTTTAAAATGAAGAGGATCTTATCTTTAAAAAGTTTTCTGAAGATGCTCTAAGAGAAGATTACGACCATGGTGTCCCTTTTCTAGCCGAACAAAAAGACGCCGTAGTTACATGGCCAAGTGTACTCTAATACCACCAGTAGTTGTGTTACGTTCGACCAAGAGCAACCTCACAAATGACAATGTTTTATTTGCTCTTAAACAACACAACTTTATGATCGTTAATCCTTTTCATTTTTTGAGGAAAGAGTACAAAAGAACTTCAACACACTTCACAGGTGCTTTCTTAATATAGTAAATAGATAATGTGACGATGCATTATGCACTAATTCATTCTCTTGTCCCTCGTGAAAGAAGCTTTTACGTGCAAACCTCAAAATTTGTCTCATCTTTATTTTGCACGCGTAAGGATATGTTCATGCATACATTTTTCTGAAAAAGTAATAAAATGGGTAGGGTTAGTCCCATTGAATGTCATTAAACTTTTACCAAGTTGCAATTAGGCCACAGTTTTAATCAGTGATATAATGTTAATTAACTTTAGTGACCTTAGGCCATGTTTGAGCCACATTTTTTTTCAAAAAATAAATAAATTCTTAAACAGTAATTTGACATCATTTCAATCACACATTCTTCAATATAATAATATTACATGCAAATTCAAAACTTTTCTTTATTTTTTAGCCACACATTCTCCATCAATACACTATTCAAAAATTCATTCTAAGGAAAATAATGTGGCTCAAACAAGGACTAAAGAAGTTAAAAATATTGATCAACTTAAAATTTGCGTTGAACATGCCCTAGATTGTCTTATCTTGAATAGTGGATGGGATAGGGATAGAATTCTCCAAACCTGTCTTGTATTTTATTTTTATCTTTTTCAATATAATTTTTATATTTAAAAATACAAATAATTTTAAGATTAAATATACATAATTATTCAAACAGAGCAGTAAATGGGAATATTTTTATATCCTTATCTCGTTGCCATTCCTTAACATGTTCAATAAACAATGTGCAGGGTGCACCTACCAAGTAAGTTGCGAGAAACAACAATTGGGATATTGTCCGCCTGTTGATATTCATGAAAAACCATTACAAATACTATGGTGTTATAGGATTACAACTAATGAAGTCAATGCAACTATGGTAAAATTTTAGTGATCAGATTACAACTAGGGTGAAAGTTCAGTGACCTTCACTGTTGTTAATCTGCTAATTGTGATGAACTCGTTGACATTTCTTTAGTTTTGACGGACTTGTTAGCTAATTTTGGTATACACATTAATGAAATCCAAATGGAGTAATTTTATTGCTTTTAAATTAATGTTTAGCAGCCTTAATGGTTCAAATTGAAGTTTAGTGACCTGATTCCAACTCGAATGAAAACTTCAGTGATCTCCAGTGTAATTAACCCCCCCCCCCCTTATTTTATAACCACTATATATACGCTGCATGTTTTATTCATAGAAAAGATTAAACATAATACAAATTCAGAAAGGAATTCGGCCTGATCTCCAACTAAAGGCGTAATGAAATAAACTTACCTTGTTCAGAGAATGAGAGCACACGATAAAAGTTAAAGAAACTCCACGTTATTTGTAATAGCCATATTCATTGTCATCATACGTCGAATTTAGTGTCTTTCTGACTCCTAAATATTTTTAGAGATTTCATAAATTTATGATCGTACCTAAGTGATACAATGTTAAACCAGCTTGATTTATAAATTTTGAACCTATCTAAAATTTTAACATGCTAATTAGAGGCGATTTATTTATTTATTTAAATTTTGTGTTAACAATATCAAAAGTCAAAACAGACGAATTTCAAACAAAAATAAAGTTTATGCAGATATGAATTGTTTATGAACGAATAGTGACAGCACACATTTAAGAGAAAATTAGGCTGGGGCCTGTTTATGTTCTTTGAAACTGAAAAATCAGGCCTGTGAATCTCTCTTCCAATCAATGTAAAATCCCTAATTCTTCATGCTTCCGTGATTCATTAGTTATTTTCTTTTATAGTCCATCTACATCTTCTCCATCAAACACAAATATCTCATGAATAATTTTGCTACGTCTAAGTGAAATTGCGTTTGAAATTGTCACACTCGAATATCTATGAAATGTGTGACATTTGAACGTGTGATTGGATATGCCTCCTATAACATGTGACATTGGAATTCAAAATTGAGTTTGACTTCTGATTTATAGTTGCAACCTAGGTTGATATTCATGTATTCGTGTGTTACTAAAAGGGGATGAATGAAGAAATTATGTTCGTTTTGCAATGACTGAAATGATTATCTCGACCTGTTGACACATAAAAATTCAGCCCAAATCGAACAGCCCAAGGAATGAAGTCCAATTGGAGAATTCCCAAATCAGATAGCCCAAAGAACGAAGCCCAATTGAACAAATCAAGATGAAGGCCCAAATAAGGAGGCCCAAAACGCGGTAACGCCATCGCTCAAGTTTGCAAGTCGCCCAGAATCTGAGCGAATGGAGTGTCATACAGTTGCCCAGAACTGTTACTCTATTCTCGCCCAAACCTTCAAGTCGTTCAAGGTCTTAACAAACATAAAGTATCGTGGTTATCAAGAAGTGCAGTTATCAAAGCAGTTATTAAAGCAGCCCTATCACGTTCCACGATTCAAGGAATTCAATCGAAAGCGGTTGAACGATGAAGAGTAATGACAGCAGTTAAAAAAGGCAGTTTTCATGACAAGTTGGCCATTACGAAGGAAGTTGGCAGTTATAGGACGATCAAGCAGTTTTTAGGGCGGTTGATCACAAAGAGATCGTCCATGAAATATAAAAGGAAGGAAAGACATAGAGGCAAGGACCGAATCCAAAACTCTCGAACAGAGAACATGTAATTTTCATTTCCTTAGTTTTTAGATTTAAACACTTTTCTTTCAGTAACTCGTGTGCTTGCGCCCCTTGGAGGCACATTGTTTTTAATTTCCAATTGTAAAGTCATCGCCAATAAAAGAACACCCCTTTTTGGGATTTTGTCTCAAGAGGTTTGTCCCTTACACAATCGTCTGATCCTTTTTAATTGTTAGCATCTAACCCGCGCGAAACAATTTGGCACGCCCAATGGGATAGTGGTGTTAGGTGTTGAAAGTACAAAAGGGAAAACAATATGCCTCAGAGATCCGATAAGGAAGCAGCAAGTCAGGGAGGAATCCAGTCTGTGATCGAGCGATATGAGGAACAGCATGCCTCTCCACGAACAGATGGATAGAATCAGAGCAGTAACAGTTATTACGAACCAATGACGGAGTTGAGTCCTCGAACCATGCGTGCATTACTTGGAGAACTCACGCAAGACGTCGTTGAACAGGTAAATCTTCGAAGTATTCATAATATGGAAAGATTTACGCAAAATGGGAATGTACACTATGACAACATGGCCAAACAACTAAAGACGTTGAACGAAACAATGAATAAGTTAGTAGGCCAAATATGTCAACCGGCTATACCTCTTACAAATCACTTTCAAAC
>NW_019228757.1:98617-98883 GCF_002742605.1 Olea europaea var. sylvestris
TTCCATATGACCCCAACGTCATGTTGAGGAACCAGATTATGGAAATCGTACAGGATCAGATGGTTTTTGGGGTGCATCCCGTCATTAGGCCGACGTACACAAAGCCATATCCTGATTGGGTAGACAAAGCATATCCATGGCCTAGAGGGTACAAAGTGCCAGAATTCTCACTGCTTACCGGTCTAGGAGAGGTGTCTACTCTAGAACACATAGGGCAATTCACATTGCAAAGTGGTGATATAACCGATTACCATAAAATGAGGCTT
>NW_019228757.1:104719-107124 GCF_002742605.1 Olea europaea var. sylvestris
ATCCATATCCATGAAGGATACGTACTCAAGTATCGACTCCTTGAGGAACTTCAAATCTTCCTCTGAAGAAGCAGCAGGATGATTAGATGGAGCAGGGCGAGACGTCTGGACTTGCCCCCAGGAAGCGAATAAGTCTTGGATAGAACGCACAATTTTGTTAGCATCCTGCAAAGAAAATTGCCAATATTAAAGATCCTCACTACAACGAACAAGATGGAAATAGGAGTGAAGCAAAGACTACCTCATCAACAATCGTAGAAGATGGCATGCCCTCAGCCAAGCTTGCCACCAACGACTCCTCCATTCGTGAGGACTTCCCCTTATCTGAGCGAGAAGATGTTGCCACAACGGGCGGACTCACAGGAGTATCTGCAAAACTCAAGAGCAACAAATCAGGAACCAATAACACAAGCAAAGGTAAGACATCAAAAGACTGAATTACCTTCTGCTTCAATGTTTGGGGGGTCGACGCCCTGGTAAGAAGGTGGCTCATCCATGGGTTGTGATGAGGACTCTGGGACTGAAGATGTCTCTTTAAGTGGAGCACCCTCATCAACCAGTTTGGATGAAGTAGCCTCAGCAGAGGATGATGGAGCAGGAGCTGTCGACGTTAAAGCTTTTGAAGGAGAGGCTGAGCTTTTCTGAGAAGTCCAAAAGATCATCAGCACACAGAAAAGTTTCAAATGTGGAAAAGTATACTTGTGAGTAAACTAATTTAATACCTTCCTCCTGACGATAAGAGGGGCATCATCATCATCATCAACATCATCCTCCAGAATGGGAGATGCTGAAGCTGGCCGTTTGCAGCTTGGGGCACTCTTGGCCGTAGTAGGCTTGGCAGGGAGAGAAGAAGATGGATGAGCAGACTGTTTAGTGCGACGAGAAGGAGAAGGACTCCGAACGGACAAAGGAGTGGCCAAAACAGGAGGAGGAGAAGAAATGCTCGGTTGGTCTAATGAATGAAAGGCACGATTGGCGTCAGTCGCAAATAATCTGCGCTTCATCAACGACCAGAGTTGTTCAAAAAGAGGGTGAATGGCGTGGCTAGAATTGAAAGGGGCTAATGAAAAATGGCTGGTTAAAAGAAGATTACGAGTATCTATAGCCTCTACCTCCGCCTTATTAATGGTATAAAAATGGTCAACTAAGTTCCTTGAATAGCAAGGGGGAACAGGCCAAGTTTGGCCGAAACCAAGCTGACGAGCAAAAAATTGGGGAGCATAAATCTCTACCCCCGCCTTGGCATTGGTCCCAGTTAGAATATCATGAAATAGCTCCCTCCCGGTTAAAAACTGGATCCAAATGAGTAGGGAGGTGCTCGCGCTATCTATAGTGGAAGGGGGATGTACATAGTTTGGAGTCAAAAAAGGAGGAAAAGGAAAAAAGGAAGGGATTGAATCTAAAGAGTAAAAGAATGAAAAAATGTCCCTTCTGGACATATTTACAGAAGCTAAGGGCTCCATGGCTAGCCCATAACAGCTAGCAGAAGAGCTAGAGATTGATGGAGCACCAAGCAATGGAAAATAGGATCTCAACCACAGTTGAGTGAACCAAAGAGGTCCACTGCCAGTGGGAGATGCACCATTCTTCAATTGAGCTTGAAGAGAGGCCATGCCTCTATAAAGGGCAGCCAAAAACAAAGAACATAAATTCAAAGGCCTGCCACGCGCCAATTCGTGCGCTATAGGTAAATAACTCAGGGAGGGCTTTATGCTTGGCACACACAAAACATATTTACAAAGCCAAACTAGAAGGAAGGCCACTCGCTCAGCATGGAAAGGTTCAGTGCTCGAATGATTGTGAAGGGTTTGCAGGCTTGAATAAGAATCGGTGTAATTTTTACCAAACTTTGGGGCGCCACCAGAAACCANCATGTATTCTTTCATGGATGGGTATTCAGGATACAATCAAATTTATATAGCTGAAGAAGACATACACAAAACTGCCTTTAGTTACCCTGGGTCTCTAGGATGTTTTGAATGGGTGGTTATACCTTTCGGCCTAAAAAATGTAGGGGCAACTTATCAAAGGGCAATGAATTTAATCTTTCATGATATGATAGGCAAGTTTGTTGAACTGTATGTAGATGACATAGTAGTCAAGTCCATTAAAGAAGAAGACCATTTCGAACAGTTAAGATATTCATTTAAGCGAATGAAGCAATATAACCTAAAGTTGAATCCCTTGAAGTGTGCATTCAGTGTTAATGCAGGGAATTTTCTTGGTTTCTTAGTACACAAGAGAGGGATTGAACTTGATAAAAATAAAGCGAAGGCTATTTTAGAAGTCAAACCACCTAACAACAAAAAGGAGTTGCAAAGGTTTCTTGGCCAAGTAAATTTTTTAAGACGCTTTATTTCTAACTGTGCAGGGCGAACTAAAGTCTTTTGGCCGCTATTAAAGCT
>NW_019228757.1:107186-107971 GCF_002742605.1 Olea europaea var. sylvestris
TCTGGAAAGAAGAACATCAAAAGGCTTTTGAAAGCCTGAAGACATATCTATCAAGTCCACCAGTGTTGGTGTCACCAATCCAAGAACGGCCAATGAAAGTGTATGTATCGGCTGAAAAAGAATCAATAGCTGGAATGGTCGCACAGGAAGATCAATTTGGTGAAGAAAGGGTAATTTACTACTTAAGTAGATGGTTAACGAAATGTAAATGTAATTACTCTACTATTGAAAAATTATGTCTTGTATTGTATTTCACATGTACAAAATTAAGGGCTTATTTACGGTTCGTAACCATTTATTTAATTTCTAAAGTAAATTTAGTCAAGTATATGTTCTCGCGCCCTATTTTACACCAAAGGGTAGGCCTTTAGACACTAGCTTTATCAGAATTCGAAATACAATATATACCTCAAAAGGCAGTCAAAAATTAGGCTTTGGCTAACTTTCTAGCCGATCATCCATGCCTTGATATGCCTGAAGAGATCGAACTAAAAATCAATTCGTTCGAGTTAAAACCTTGGGTGTTGTATTTTGATGGATCAAAAACTTCTAAAGGTGCAGGAGTAGAAGTAGCATTGATTAATCCTTTAGGGATTTGCTACAAGTTCGCATTACTTTAGACAGAATGTGCACCAACAATCAAGCCGAATATGAAGCCTTAATTGTAGGCCTAGAACTAATGATAGATATGAGAGTAAGAAGTGTGATCGTTAGGGGCGATTCTCAATTGGTGATCCATCAATTAATCGGTGATTTTAAATGCCAAAGTGATTCCATTATAAGTC
>NW_019228757.1:114960-121190 GCF_002742605.1 Olea europaea var. sylvestris
TCGAGTACAACGAATCCACCGGTCGAGTCGTCGCATCAGAGAAATGGTGGAACAAAAAAATAAGGGTAACTATTTCAATTCGCGGCACACATATTTCACAATTTCGAACCAAACAATCCCGTTCAGTATTTTTCAGTACATTTGGAATGTCTTTTTTCGTATCTTCCCTCTTTTTGTGTCCCTCTTTTCACAGGAGAATAAAGACTACAGGGAGTTCAAAGACAAGGATGTGAGCGAGATATACATTCGCTATCGTACACTTTTTGGCGACAGCTATGATGGGGAGAAGTACGCGGTCACGCCGACTAAGTTGTGCCGAACGGGGTTCGGGTTGTTTGAGGACAGTGCACTCGAAGACACTCGGGATGCAATCCCCGTCGACGAGGAAAGTAGTGGTTCAAGTGACGAGGCTGGGCAAATGCTCGGTGGATCCCGCTTAAATGTATCCGACACCACAAGCGGTGGTAAAAGAAAGTCCTCCGATGCGACGTGACTGGGTAAGAAGAAAAAAACATCTGCACGCGAGCTGTCGTTCTCCGTCGGCCTAGCCACAAGTGCCGCGGAGGAAGTGGTGGCGAAGCTTAATACCATGATGGGCTCAAATGACAACACCGATGCTGCCTGTATAGAGGAGCTACTGGCGGCTGGATGGCTCGAACGGCGTACACCTCTATACTTTTTCGCCTATGCTATTCTGGCGAAAAAACACTATCGAAACATACTCGCCATTATCAAAGATATGGATGAAAAATTTGAATGGATTGAGTGGCTTTTCAATGAGCGGGGCAAGTAATTTCACATTTCACTGTACGCGTTACATGTACTTATGTGTTGTCACGAAAAACTGTTTCCCTTTCGTACTCAACTGTCTGTATCCTTTTAACACTACTGTTTGAAAATGCGCTGCGTGCCTGTGATGTGCAAACCGTTTTAGATTGCTCACCATGATCATTTCATCGTGTTAATATTTTACATGTGCAACGAGTTAATTTTAGTTCGAACTGCATGTAAAATGGTATTTTCTACGATCTGGCCTTGCAAATTTACCATGTACGCACGTGAAAAGTTTGGACGTTAAAAAAAAATGTTGACACTTAAAACTTGTGAAATTTGAAAAACTGTCATGAAAAGTTAGGGAACAGAGATTTGATCAGAACAAAAATATTTTCTACAAAAAATCACGTTTCACGAAAAAATATTCTTTGCAGGTGCACCATTATTGGCGCATTTCCTACAAGATGACACTATAGTACACTGTTGCACAGAATCTCTTCAATATTTTTTGTAAGTGCACAATTATTGATACAGTGCGTTCAAATTGACAGCTACAGTCCACCATTGCACAGAATGTACTCCCAGTCATTCCTACTTTCTATAAAAAGACATGCACTCAATAGAAAAGAAAAAAATGTGGAGCTTGAGGATGTGTGACGAAATTGCGTTCCACAGAAGTCCATATCTCGCTGCTGTTGTGTAATTTTACTAATTTATCATGTGTTGCGTCACAACTGACATCAACTTCAACTGCGTTCTAGGGTCCAACTTAGATGACGAATGTGATGACGACCAGTTTCTCTACAACTTGGTGATCGATGCAACCGCTTGGCTTTCATACTGCAGAATCGCCGGCGATGACGCAAGAAAATATCACTACAGGCAATAGCGGCGTATACGACGTTTTCCTTTCTCAAGGAACGGTCACATGTTCATGATGGAGGCCATGGGCTAGAATAGTAAGATGTGCTTTCAAGAATTCCGTATGTATCCTGCAATGCTTCAACATTTCGCTCATGTGTTGCGCGATGAGCATGGGCTACGTACCAACCAGCATGTTGACATCTACGAGCAAGTTGGCATATTCTTATGCATATTAGCGCATGGGAAGTGATATCGACAGGTGACAACAATTTTCAACCATTCATTGAAAACTGTATGTCACTACGTTAAAGAGGTTCTACGTGCGGTCGTTGCGCTTTCAGCGCGCATGATTCGTCCCAGTGAGAACTACAACGATGGTGTCGAGCCACATAGGCCAGATCTGAGCAAGCATCCATTGTTTGAAGATTGCATCGGAGCTATTGACGGAACGCATGTAAAAGCTGTGCTTCCGCGACATGATCGTGTAAACTTCATGGGGCGGAAAGGTGTGCCGACACAGAACGTGTTAGCTGCTTGTGACTTTAATTTATGCTTCATGTTCGTGCTTGCAGGTACTCTGGCAATACACATAATGCGCGCATGCTTGCACGTGCTATCCATGATCCGGAAATACATTTCCCATTACCGCCCCCGGGAAAGTACTATTTAGTTGACTTCGGGTTTGCTCATCGGCCTGGGTATATGGCCCCCTACAAAGAGTCTGACATACTTTACCATTTCCAGCAGTTTCGAGACGAGAGAATGGGACGTCGTCGTAGATTTCGAAATGCACGAGAGAAGTTTAACTTCAGGCACTCGTCCTGTAGAAATGTCATTGAACGTGCATTCAGTGTGTGGAAAGAAAGATAGAAGATCTTGGATCGCATGACCAGCTACCCGTTCCGAACGTAAGTAGCCATTGTAGTTGCGGCGATGGGAATACATAATTTCATGAGGCGTTCAGGAGTGGTTGACGCTACGTTCACGAGAGCGGAGGTGGATGAAGATGCAGCTGAGGTGGAGCTTCCCAACGTAGAAGATGAAATACAGGCCGAAATACATGCACCGGAAATACAACGAAGTGAGTGGGACAGACTTCGAGATTATATGGCGTAGCAGCCATGATGCCAATACGTTTCTAAAATATTCAAAAGCCTTGCATGTACGTCTTATGAAACTGTTTGCTTTCTTTGGTGTAAAAAGTGAAATGCAGTAGGGGCCAATTATTGACCATCCTTCAGGAAAATATCATAGGTCAAAGTATTTCTCTTTTTTAATGTGTTTACGGTATGCTTTTCCTCGGTACAATGAACTATAATTTTTTTCTTCGGACCTACATAGTTGTACAGTTTTTCGTACGAATAATTATTCACTTTGAAGTCGTATTTTTCCTTCATTTTGAACAAACCCTTCACTTTACTCTTCGCGTAACAAATGTTCACCGTGCACTACCATTTTTTTGTACGTAGCGCTTCGTAATAAAATTAAGATGCTTCTATTCGTAGGCACTCTCGAGAGCAGTTGATACACTGAAATGTTTCCAAATTTAAGTTTTTTAATTTTCCAAAGTCACTTTTTTTGAAAACATAACCCGTTTTCGTACAAAAACATTTTATTATTTACAACGAACATATAAGCTGGAATTAGTGTACAATTGAATTTCAAGATGGTCTTTATCATTTTTAATTTTCGAAATTTATTTGGAAAAATTCGATAATTAACGTGAAGTGAAAATCACGGTCCGCATGCATTTTAGGTTCGCGTAATGTTACGATTGCAGTTGGATTTTTGTGACAACCTTTTAAAGGAATATGGTGGGCGACGACGGAGGGCCCAGTTCATGTACAATAATTGAAACACGCTTGGTGGGGATGTGTTATGAAGTATTGGGAAATGTGTAACAAATCAATTTATTTGACTTTTCAATATGTGGAAGCTGCCAACTTCCTGAATGCTTGACAAAGGGTAAAGTTGGAAATTTAAGATTTTTCAATTCAAATCAAATGATAAAATATTGGTGTAGGTCCCACATTGATTTGATGGAAAAAATGCATTTTAGATAAAAATAGGGACCAAACGGGGGCTTACCATATGAATGCCACGCAATCGGAGCCACAATCTCAACACAAAATCTCATGGCAAAAGTTTTTATTATGGACTTGTTACCTTCAAATTGGAGTAATTTATTTGCTAATATTTAGTGTTGCAATACCAAAACAGATGAATTTCAAACGAATTATTTATGTATGAATACTGAATTTTAGAAAAATGAATTTTAAAAAATGGGAGTCAAACAGGGGCTAAAGTTTATGCAAATATGAACTATTTATGCATGAATAATGACAGCACACATTTATTCATTCATTAAAGGGTAGAAATTATCTTCTCGGCTGGCCCAACGGATGGAGTTTTCGCCTATCCCCTAGATTAGCCTATTCTTTCTTTTTTATGGGTGTCGACGTCCTAACTGTACTTATGAAAATTCAACTGCGCCAAGAGAGTAATCAAAGAAGTAAACATACCATTTTCGAAAGAATATAATAATCTTTCTGTAAAGTAGCTAGCATAAGGTCAATACCAAAAAATCAAAACTCTTTGTACGCCATGAAAGGGGCTTGAAAAATATTAGGCCCAACCCATCTAAGTAAATCAGCCTAGAGTTTGGGGCCCATTTGGCTATGGATCGTTTCACTTGGAATTCAGCACGTGCTTAAATACAAGAAAGCATACTGTTGAAGTTTGGACCCCTTCAATCTGGCTCTGTTCAAACTTCAAGATTGTCTGCAATAATTATTTCCTCTTAATTTAGAATAATTACTCTTCCAATTGTGTTGAATTTTCGAAGTTGACTATTGATGCATGTATAATATGTGTAGTAGTGAGCAAGTCAAATTCAACCGCGTCTTAGCACAACCTTTCTGAATTATAGGATTCTTCAAGGAAACCAGCTGTACAATACATGACCTTTATAAAACTTGCTAGTTCAAATATTGACCCAAAAAACACAATCACATTACAAGATCTAAAATGCAAAGAGTTTCTCCAAAGGTGTCCATACAAAGGCTCCCACATCCGCCTAGGCCGCGGCCATCGGTCACCGCCGGAAGCAAGGTTGAGAATAATTTGCGTAGTCAAAATGGTTATCGAGTACCTCCTAGGTCTCATTCTTCGTACACATGTTCAACACAACATGGTTCAAGGTCGGTAAAAGGTTTTTGGCACCAAGCAAAAGCAGCACTACCTTCTGATAGGCTAAGGAGACGACAAGGGAATAGAGAGATCATCAGAAGGGNTTTATTTGGTCAAATTTGTTAATTCATTTTATTTCCTGAGATCAACTACCCTGTAATGGATCTGAAATAACATGTTCTCTGTAAAGGTATTTTCAGTTATTTTGTTTAATCTTCATGCCTTACGTGTGAAGTGTTCAGAATTAGGCATCTTAAGAGGCAACAAATTTGCAGAAAGAAAATAGACACAAATATACACAAGATTTTAAATGTTTGTTTCAATGTGACACTACATCCTCTAATGTCATCGCAGTAATTCATTAAGATGAAAAGAAGTTTACAAGAGAAAATTGCACACCCTATATTTTCTAACTTTTTACTCTTCTATGATAGTAATGCAAAATTCTAATAGAAAAAGTAAAGATTGTACCTCGGGATAGGAAGGTGAAAGATTGATTAATAGTCGGCCTCCTCAGTCATTTCATTTTCTTCGCCCGACCCTCCATGAAGAAGGTCTCATTCTCTTAATGCAACCAATTATTAGAACACGTCTTCATTTTCCACTCATCCTGTCTCTGATTTTCAATTTATTAACTCGTTCCAGAGGGAAACGGTGTAGAATCAGATAGTTCAGCACTCAAAAATCCGACAAACTTCATCAGTGAGTCATTTGGATGCTTTTGAAGACCTTTTAGTGGTGTATTAATATTAGCTTCTGCTAGTAGTTCGAAGATTATAGCTTCTGATTTGTCATTTGAGTAACTGGAAAAAATAGCTAGAGACGAAATTAGACTATTTAGCCGATCATGGAATGGTTCCAGATAGAGATATTATGTTGGTTATAAGATCAAAAACTGGAATTCAGTAAACCTCTATCAAATTTATGTAACATCAAATTAGGTATTAAGAAACATGAAGGAATCAAAGTGACTCATTCACCGCATGTGATTTGTATTAACATAGGAGCAGCAACTTGTCCAAAAGTTGTAGTCTTCATAGAAAAGCATGAAATTCTGGAAATTTGATAAAATAGGCAGGTCGAACCATGATTGAAGAATACGCTATGGTTCCAAGAAAGTGAATGTTTATAGACCCTTCTGAGTGCAACACGATAAAAAATGTCTTTTTGAGTCCCTATTTTGGAATCTTCATTGGAATCCTTCTGTCTCAACACTCAATAGAACTACTAAGATCGTTCCAATGCTCTCGCCATAGTATAGCTCTCTGAGACTAGCCCATTACAGTCTTTGTCCCAGCCGCAAGTATGGGAAATGATCCATGTCTTATTCTATCGGAGACAATCAATCCCAAGCTCCATAATCAGAAATTTTCTATTACATTTTTCATGACTATGAGGAAAAA
>NW_019228757.1:127425-146256 GCF_002742605.1 Olea europaea var. sylvestris
CAGACGTTTTGGTTCTATGTTAACCAAATTCATCCCTATAGAAGACTGGACTATACACTACTTATTCACTACATTCCATGGCTAGCATTTCACTCGTCATCGACTACTGAACTTTCTTCCCCGCTGTCTTTATCTAACTCGTCAAACGAGATGATAATGACCTCGTTCTATGGGACATACGCCAGCTCATCATCGTCAAACTGCCCCTCATATCCAGTGTCGATCGCTAACACCGCATCGAGCACATCATTTTGTGATTGCCCACCATCACTGCCAACATCTTCCAAGTTGGGAAAGGGAATACGAAAAATGGCTCTCCTACCCGTACGAGGGTTAATTTCCTCATCGTCTGACGAAATGTAGATTGAAAATAACGGAGAAGAACCGAGAACCGACAATGGCTCGTCCATGTTGAACGGTTCGGTGCTTCCTGTGGACGAACTCATTATGTTGATGTAGTAAATTATTGATGAAACAAAATGTGTTTGTGAGAAGCAGAAATTCTCACAATGCTATTCGACTAAGTTGTCTAGGAATGACAATGAACTCACATTGTATTTAAAAGCAACTTGAATGGGGGAAGCAACTTGAATGGGGGAAGTAATTATGGTCATCATCTACCCAACCACCAAGTCCAATCTCCTTATACATTTGAAAAGCAATTGGTATGATAGTTTAATAAATTTAGAGTACCCTTATCCCCCATTTCCCTATAATTAGTAGGACTTTTAAGACTCTTTATTCTCTTTACACAATTCACTAAATCTAAATTCCTGCAACTCAAATGTTGTAATAAAAAAAAATATAGTAGTTGTACCATGATTGTAATGGTAGTGTCTCACAATAATGGGGCATCATCTTCACGCACATGTTACATGACGAATGAAACAAAAACAAAATAGACATTAACTCCGTTGTCAACTACTTGTATCACGGTTGTCATGCTTTGGGCACTTTTATTGGCTTATCATGTTAACCATGTTTTCGTATTACGAAGGCATATGCACGTTACAAATACAAACAAGAAATTTTAATTCGTCCAGACGTATGCCGTAGTAGTGCGAGCCAAGTGGCTTCATTGTAAACGGAGGGTTGTTGTACATAAATTTCAAATAAACTTAACAGTTTTGAATAAATGCAATGTCATCGTTTGAACTAGACGATAATATTACATAAAATAGAAAAATAACCAATTCATCCCTGCGGATTGTTGACATAATATATGCCCGTACAAGATGTTCCACGCTTTCTCACTGTTCATCACATCTCATGGAAGTGCACCAAAGCCTCATTTCGCGTACCCGACCATCGCCTATACGAGCTCATATCTCTACAACCTATGTTAAAAAATATGCCCTCAATTATAAATTTGAAACAAAATTATCTTTGAATTGCATGTGATCCTACTCTTATAGGAAATGACACGTGACAATGACGGCTACCTAATGTGACACAGTTGGACCCCTTAGACTGCCCACACTTGCCATAAATTATAAGTATGACGAACCATATCTTTGAATTGCATGTGATCCTGAGCTTATGGTACATTAACGTAGTAGAAATATGCCGCAAATTACAAATACTAAGATGTTCTTATCTTTGAATTGCATATGATCCTAACTTGCCTTAAAGGGTTGGGTTGCAAAAATATGTCATAACTGACAAATTATGAAAAATGATATTTGAATTGTATGTGATCCTAAGCGTTCGCTGAATATATATTGCAACAATAAGCCATACATTTAGATTGCAACAAGTTGTCAGGTTTTTTTCACAATGTAAACATTATAATGACATTTTCGATTTTTTGAGTATAGTACAAGTACGTTTAATACAGAAAATCCAGTATGAAAGAGTGTTCAATATAAAATGGGTTACCTTGATAAGCTGTCATCCTCCAATGAAATGGCATAAATGAAGTATCAAATTTGCCGCAATTGCAGAACTTTTAGGTGTACATGTCATTTCCTAGGGGAAAATCAAAGAGAAATGTGCATCGTGTGTTAAAATAATAGATAACATTTTTCTTTAAACCAAAATTAGCATTACAAATAGCTCAATCGTACCGCAAACATGTTGTCAGTTAGTATTACAATGTTGGGAAGAAATCCTTCGAAGCTGAAGAGCACTTAAGGAAAACAATTAATTGCATGTTGATGACAAATCAAATATAAATAAAATCAAAAGTTGGACATCTTTAAAAATTAGAAGAATGCAAAGATCATATTTAAAAAGCTAACTGCAACGATAATACAGTATTAGAAGAATGCAGATAACGTATTTGAAAAGCCAAAAAAAGGAAAGAGGAAGTACAATAGATGGGAACGGACGAGATTGAACATTGCAAGTGGAAAATTATCAAGCAAGTTAATGTATGAGTGTGACAAACAACGCTTATCATGTTAACTACGTTCATAAGGTTCACGTAATATAACACATGGTTAAGTTATCTGACATGTAGCAATAGAACAAAATGTCATCAAAATTAGACACGGACACGACATAATACACGGACAACGCAAAATGTTAAGCCCATGTCAAAGTATCAACACACACGCCAAGAGTAATTCAAACGTAATTTTAAACGAAAACGTAAAAACAAGTGAATAATTGTTCTCCTCAACATTGTTCACCACCTCCATGCCTCCAATGACAAGGTAAAACAAAAAACAACACCATCGTCCTGCCATCCCGACACTTCATTCACAATTACTTCTTTATTCTCTTCCCCTCCCCCTCGTGTATGGAGTCCTCGTAGCAGGAGCGGAACGTCGCAGCTGGGCAGAGCGCCGTCTCGTCATAGTAACTCTGCCTCATGCTTCTGGTACAGGGATGGGAATAGGTACCTCAGCGACAACACTTACGAAAAAATGGAATGGGCCAAGTGAGTTACTCGAAATGCCTTCCACTAAGCATACGTATCATACGCACTAGTAACGCATGCAATGAACTTACCTACGCCATCCGTCACGTTGCAACCGTCCAACTCTGTATCGCTAACCTCAGCCACATGTGAGGGCTCCGTGGCAGCTCCATCTAATTAATACAAGACACACGTAAATGCATAGCATTCCACGTCACTTGTTCGCATATAATAAGAGAGCATACTACGAAAGAAAATGCAAAAATTTGGTGAACTACCACATACAGTTCAAATCAGGCACGGCCATAAGCGGCTGGTTTCATCCTCCATCTAATTCAATACGAGAATCATATCATGAAAATAAGTTGTTGCTATTTCACGAATTCGCAAAAAAAGCAAATGTCATGACATAAAATTGTAAAAAGTGCTCGTAATGGACGCAATACCTTGCGGATCATCAATTGGAGTGGGCAACGGCTCGTGATCATCGTTCGGGCATGGTGCAATGTCAGGTTCGTCTGTTGAAAACAACAGTAAAATAGTGTGAGTAAATTTGTTATGTCAAGTTTCGCAACATGCAAAGTCCATGAAATAACATGTTTCGATTTGCGCATGAATTACCCACAATACCTGGCAAATGTTCAATTCCTACAGGCAGCTCCTCCTCGTTCGGGCATGGTGCACTGTATGCTCCGTCCGTGGAAAACAACAGTGACATAGTGAGAGTACATTACATCTGCCAACTCAAGTATCATACAAGGTCTAGGGAATAACAAGTTTCGATTTGCTCGTGAATAATCCACATGCCTAGAAGCTGTGAACGTCCTGTGTCTACTGCCATGTCATGCTCATCGGGGCATGGCTTCATGCCTCGTCCATGTACGTCTACTTCCCAATTGTAACATGAAACAAAATGTGAAAAATAGGTACGTTGGGCATGGTTGGACCATGGTCAAGTTCAATAAGCAAAACGTTTATACACGTAAGATTCATACTTTGTGGTAAACTACCTGAAACACAGGCCTCAACATTGGCGCCCGTTACGCCTAGAGTGGTGGGGCCACCAGGGCAGCAATGAACTCTCGGAGTCTTGTACATTCAGACGTCACGTGCTGTTGAATTTCGAGCTTCACGGTTTGGAGTCACATTTCAAAGAGGATTCTTTGGTCTAATAGCAGCTTCTCCACTTCCCCTCTGGTCAAGCTTGATCCAGATGTTCCAACTGGTCGTGTCTGTGTCATAGCCCCTCGCACTGGAGAAGAAACCAATGCCGTCGGAGGTGTGAAAGACTTACCAGTATCTTCACTATCGTAGCCATCGCGATCACTTCCTGACTTTCCATCGCCGTCATCATCTCCGGATGTCTCATCCTCACCATTTCCTCCACTAGACACTCCGTCGTCCGAATCTTGCCTTCTCGACTGTCCACCAACTCCACTACCGATGTGCAATGAATTAAACTACGGCGCAAGAACAGTCCTGATAATGTCATCGAGTACGGGCACCTGGGGATCGTCATATGGCACGAGAGTGGAAAAATAGGGCTGTTCGACGTATGCATGGGTGGGGCGAAGTGCAACGTACACATGTAACTGCAAATATAAGGTTATGATAATCACATGAGAATGTAAGAGATTGTCACGATACGTTAAAAAGGAAATGAACACATGTTCTATTTATACCTGTACATTCTTGAAAAATGCATCCAATGTACGGCACTGTGGCTATTTTCATGAGGACCAGCGAAGAAGTTGTGGCATTCGTTCACTGACTCGCTGATCGAAGCATTTTCGAATCTCCTGAATTACCTCGTATGCCCAAACCTGTTGCAACAAGAGAAACACATTCAAATTGGCAAGATTGTAGGTACGATGCTGCCGGAGGGGTAAATCATGCATGCTTGGATGATGTTACAAACTTTGCGTACCTGCATGGCAATGGAAAAGCTGTAAATCGTGTAAGTAATCTCCTTATTCTTCCTCCTCTTGGCCTTTTGAAATTTTCTTGCGAAGCTACCTCGAATCCGTGTAACAAACGCCTATATCCAACTCTATCCCAAGGGTAGGCAAAAAAAAGTCCAAGTCATCGACAATGGATAATGTCGGCAAATGGATACCGACCTTATTATGTGGAGCATTGAAAACTCCCTTGACAATTAGAACCAACCCTAGTTTGTAGCGATCAGCTTGGATCGTCGACGGTCGGGCAACAGTACTGTAGTTGTGCCAATGAAATCTTGTCATTGGACTTAAAGTATCTCTCTTTCAACCTCCTCATCTCAATCAATCGATTGAAATCATCACCCTCCAGGAATAGACAACATCTTAACCCTGTCACAAGAGCATACTCTTGTAGACCGAATCTCATCAGGTGGCTTTATACATTGAACCAAAGCTCATTGACCTTTTTCAGTGCGGACGCTTCTGAACACTAGCTTCTGGATTAGCTGGGCAGAGAATTGAATGTCTAAAATCTCAGCTAGATGCTTGAGGAAGGAGTTGCAAAAGTCCTCACGTTGCCGCTCGTCAAAATGGTCCATCACGTTCTTCACGTACTCCAGGTTGCTTCGTTGGGAAATGTGGACTCGCAACCGTGCATCTTCCGGAATCAGGAATTCAAACTCCATCTGTCCTGCAATGTGCATTGACAAAACCCATGGGATTAGATTATAAATATAAACAATATTTTATAATTTCTAACAGTTTAATGAAGCGACATCATGCATGGAAATAGTGAACTGTCGAGAAGTACAGAGTTCAAACGTCGGTATCGACAGACTATCTGTGGAGATCTATCAATACCGATGGTTGATGTCTAAACAGGGATGATAGGGTAACTGTCGAGAAAAATAGAAGGTCAAGTGTCTGGGTCAACAGTTCACTGGGAGTTAGTATGCGTGCTAAGGGGTGCAAGTTCAACATATCATGTACTGCCATATAGAAGTATGTTTGAGAAGTAAAAACGAAGGATGTGTGAAGGCACACATGCATGCTAGAAACTGAAAAGATAGCCAATCGTATTTATGCATATGTCACCATACAAGCATAAGTTGTAATGTAAGTTACATGTAAAAACATACCATATGTCTAACCCACTTTAAAATGAAAGAAAGTGTTATAATCCTCACCTGGTATATACAAATGGGAGGCTTGGAATAGAATGGCTATCAATGTGTCCGGATGATGAGCACACCACCGAAATTAGAAACACACGTCAATAATTGTTCCCCTAACATTATTCACATGCAAGAGGGTTGAGAAATGTCAGCAACACTATGATGATCATTATTAACATAGAAGTAGAAGATACGAAAAAAATCAAAAGGACCTATGGATTTGTAGCCATTCAAGTTAGCGTACTTATTCTCAAAAATAGGAAACAAATTAAAATGAGTGACCATAAATGGAGACTTAATATGAGACAGTTAAGGACATGTGTACAAGTGATTTCAACGAAACAATTTTAGTGGTCACAGTACGTAGGACACAATATCATACACTTCAACTATTTGAAGAATACTTAAAACAATCAATGACACTATTTTAGACACCTCATTTAGCTCAACAATACTTAAGAAATCAATGACATGAAAGAAATAACTATTAATTCATCATAGGCATCCCATCAAATTAAGCAACCAAATCCCACCATGAGATAGTTTATATTCAACCAAATGAAATCATAAAAAAACAAATCATCTTTATAACGTACAATAGAAAATCAACTTTTGAAGTCGCAGGAATTGGTTGCACCAAAAATTACCACGTATGTATAAAGTTATCCATTGAAATTCCATGAAAATTAAATTTCATAAGAGGGACCCAAAATTGCACAAGCACAAAATTTTTCGATATGCATGTCTTTTGTCCAATACAAACAAATGCCCAGCAACAATAACCACGCATGTTTTTGGTAATTGATGATATGAAATTATGATAAGGTGTGTATACTTTATTTAAAATTGTAACTTAAACTGTCTTGTTATTGCCACAACCACCATTTTATACCAGAAATCATCACAACTGTCGAGAGGTGAGCATATAAAACCACAACAACAAATCTTTGTCAACATATCATCGGATTACACTATGGTGTTCACAACAACTATTGATAAAGTAAGCATTATAAATCCTACATTTTTGGACACCACATTTCGAAGCTTTGTCAAAACCCAATTTATTGAGATCAAGATCATGTTGGAAAAAGAAAAATGCCCAAATCCCATTAAACAAAAGCCCTCATTTATTATGAAAAGCATATCAAAAGTTGTCTACTGATTCAACAGAAAATTGGAATATAGTTGGCCATTAATACATTCAACTCTAAAGTCTCAATTAATCCAAAATTTCCCAAGCAGGTTATTGAGTGACCACAAGTATAATCATTTCCTAAAAGCACTTCAAACAAAGATATGTAAAGGTGAAAAAGTGTTCATTCTATCTTCTATCAAAGAGCAAGCGTGAAAGTACAGACCACTGCCAGATTACGCACAATGCAGGCCCCGGCGTATTTTTTTTCATGTGGGACTGACCCCTACAGTGAGGGGTCGGTAAAACCCCTATACAAAATTGCTCTGTACAATTTCCAAAATTCAATGCTTTCAATTAACATAAATAAATGCAAGGGTATTATTATATTTTCAAGCCTATTTTGTGCTAACATTCCTAGATGACATCATACTAGCATTTGTTAACATAAGGGACATTTGTTATATAGAGGTCAATTTGAGTGAATAGTAATAGGTAGAGCCACAAAGGGTCTTCTTGTATATTGAACAAAACCTCAAGGAGGTGGATGTTATGAATACATTATTTCCTTCTTAAAGTTCCATTTCAAATTAGAAAAAGGAAAAAGCGAACAAATCTATTTCACTTCAAATTAGAATAAGGAAAAAACGAATAAATCTAACTTCCCTAATTTATTTTATCCCACTTTCTCGTGGATTACTTGTGCTATTATGTAGTAAAATCAATTGAACAAGATGATACATTAGAAAATCTACAGACTGTGGATGTCATAATCAGTAGCATATCTATTGCTCAGTTGAATGTCAGCATAATATTGGGCACTCACATTGAACGTTTTTCATTTTCATTGATCCCACTGATAATCTTAATATTTTCTCCCACTATTTTGGAAGGTGGATTACCTTGAATTCCTATGGAAGAAGGTTCCCTAATCCTCACACAATAATATAATAATTCTTAAAAAAGTTAGACAAGTTTTTAAATGAATTCCCCATAACTATAACTCTAATGCAACCTTATACTTGTGTCCATATTAATTTCCAATTTCAAAATACAGATCCATATTTCAACATGCTGATAACATAGAGTTGGTAAAACCTCACCCCCTCTTGTACTCATCTTTTTTCTATTAACGAATTCTTATTTTAACACGCTAAAACATATCAACTAACTCCTAACATTCCACAATCAACCTGCTCTAAGAGCAACCAGAAATAAAGATTTTAATTGAAACTTCAAGGTAACTCAACCCTCAAGTAAAAGCATAAACAGATCCTTTGATATCGTTAGCAAGAAAAATGTTGCCTATGCAAATGACATTTCAATTGCCAGAGTTGTTATAATCACTTTTCAGACTACCACTAAGTCAAATTGTCCAATAGTTCAATCAATTGGGTCAACTGACTTAACTCGCAGCCATGGACCATCATTGTGACTATTTTATGCCATCGAAATAAATACTGAGCTCAACTAATGCAACAAGTTGGCATCATAAGTTGCCTTACTGGTTGCAAAAAATAAAAATAAAAAATAACTAAAATTAAATTAAATTAAATTAATTTAATTTAATTTAATTTAATTTAAAATCTCAAAATTTGTGTGGTCACTGACCACCCTTGCCCAAATGTGGCTTCGCTGGTCGACACTGTACAAAGAACGTACAAAAATTTCCTCTTCTTCAAAAAAAAATGCAAAAAATGAAGAAAACACCTACCTGAACAAATTAGTGACGGTTTTCGTCGACGGTGAAGTGATTGAGGACTTTCTCGATGGCTAGGCGTTGGACGATTCGAATGCCAGAGGTGAGGCTCGCCTTTCGCCTGTTCGTACGACACGGGGCAGTGCTTTCGGTCTTCGTCGACGATGAAAGAAGGGAAAGTACTAGAGAGGGGAAGATCCAGTGAGAGAGGGGAATGTGTGAGAGAAAGAAATGTGTTTCAACACTGGTTTCTTCTTCTTTCTTTGGTTTGATCGTTTCACCTTCATCGATTTTGTTTCTTTCTTTTTTTTTTTCCCAATTTCCAAGTACCCTGACTTTTCACAGATTTTGTACAATTTGGAGTCTAGTTATGTTGTATTTGATCAAGGACATAGAAGGGATTGAAATTAGTAAGAGGGGTGAAAATGACCAAATTTGATAATTTTACAATGAGTTTTAAAAAGTGACATTTTTGTCAATGAAAAGGTAAAAGCTGATTATTTTGGTAATTTCCACTTAATGATTTAATTTAGCAGTTTTCAGCCACCAGAATAATTTCATTGACAGAAATGCTAATACTTACTCAATATTAAACACAAAAATGCAAGTAAAGGAATTTATTGCCAATAAATCACGATCAAGGTATGAGGATTGTTTTCCAGCCAAGGAGTTAGTTCCCGTTGCCAAACCATTTTCTAAGGAGAAATATATTAGCTACGTTTAAAAAATTTGATTCAAATCTAGGTCAAAGTTGACATTTATTAGTCTCTGTTTGGTATGGTTAAAAATTAACTTTTAGTAAATTTCGATAAAAGTTTATGGATGCATGGGTTGAAAAATCATAGGATTCATGAAATGTGTCGTTAAAATTAATGGTTGACCTTAACTTAATTTTTAGTCAAGATTAAATTTCACACCAAAAAACAACTTAATTTTAACTATACACATTCCATCAACTTTTATCAAATTCTATTAAAAAAATTAATTTTCTACCAAACAGGGTCTAAGTCATTGAGTTTGCTAAAAAAAAAAAAAAATAGATTTTGATAAAAAAAAAATGTAAAATATATGAGTTAAAAATTAGTAAAGATCGTGAATCTCTTTAAATGTGTACTTAAATTAATTATTGATTTTAATTTAAGTCTTTATCAATTAAACTAAGCCACCATTTGATAACCATTATTTTTAAACTATTTTTTCTGTATACTTATTTTCAACCACATATTCACAAAAGAAATTATGCTGCACACAAATCTTCAATTTTTTTCTTACTTTTTAGTTACACATTATTTTAAAAAAATACTATTTAAAATATTTTTTTATGAATAATGGCCAGCAAATTGGGGCTAAATGTTCAATTACGTTTGATATATTAAAAAAAAAAAAAAAAAGTTGAGTGCAACGATAAATATGGTTGGGCTTTTTTTGTTAGATGCTGTGCTGAGTTGAATGAATGGATGCAGTACTATTTCGTCCTTTGGGTTAATTCCAATGCTCTGATTGATGTGAATATTATCACATGCCATTTCATTTTGTACTCATCACTCCCCCCTTAACAACAAACCTTCAAATCAATTTTTTCTTTTTTTTTTGGGCAGGCGAAGGCGACAGCGATAGCAAAATAGAAATAGATACAGTACGGGGGATATTACACTGCAGACAAGACAAATACTGCAGCTTTAACCCCTTTATTTCAGTATGTGCTGCCAAACCCGAACATTATCATCTCGTCCGAATATATATATATATAGATACAATTATATATGATGGAAATTGTCTTTTCGCTCAATTTTACATGTATACAGTCCAAAATTTTAAAATCTTTGAAAGTTCGACGAAATGTTAGAAAAAAAATTAATGTTGATAGCTCGCATGCTGATGAATTCTTTGTATCATGAATTCAAGATGACAAGTGCGGTAATATATGAGAAATATAGATATGAACAAAACATATAATAAAATATAAATTGTGAGAAATATGACTCTGAAAATATTTGATTTTCTATTTTTCATAGAAGAAGCAAAGGGCTAGGTGTGTTAGAACCGTGCTGGGTTACCATGAAGGGGTTCTACCCTACCAAATACACACAAACATTCGGGAGTGGGAATTTTGGAGGTAATTTCTTAATGAGGTAAGATCCACTTCATATGAGGAATCTGTAAAACCCCTATAGAATTGACATGTACACCCATCAAAATTCCGGCATGTTAAGTGGCTCAGTCATCCACTATCGCACTTTTCTTTGAGATACAGACTACCCATGAAAAGAAAGACTACTTAAGGTCTCATAGCCTGCATAGGTTCAGATGCTATTATATTTTTCACTTTATTCTACTCCTTTCGCTATCCTTGTCGCTACATACAATTAGATTTTGCTTTTTGATTGGATTCATGTTCTCAAATTTAAAGTGATTTATGTCTCTATTATATATTATCAACTCGATAGTGGAAAACTAGATTGAAGAGCATTAGACCAATATTAAAAAATTGTACATTATTGAACCAAATGAAGTTTATGATGTGGATGATGGATTAAGACAGGAACGTTTCCTTGTCATCCTAGCCTGCCACAACCCCTTTAACCACCCTACTCCCAAAATATAATATAAATCAATCAATAATACTACATGCACATTATTGTTCACATCATTTTTTTAATTGATTCACATGACGATATATGATCGAACAATTTAGGGGGGAAAAAAGAAAATCTTGCCCAACACTTTTTGAAATACAATATAATGTACATAAAAATGTACACCATGGAATGTGCATGTATATGGTCACATGCATGTATACCTGGAAGCACGATAAGCTATTGCCTATTGGGTAATTGGGAATCTGAGCAGTGAAACCACAGTTCACGGGCACCTTTTTTACTCATCATCATGTATGTATTGATTCTAGTACCACTCACATTTTCAATATTATTATTCATTCTAATATTTTATTTGTTTCCGGGAAATTTGCATAAGAGGTCTCAAATCTTTGAAAAAATGAACAATGCGGTTCTATATCTTTAAATTGTGACTGCTACTTCTATAATTTTTTAATAAGTGTACACTGAAAGGACATTTAATGGTTTCCATCCAAAAATTTGTTAATTGACCAGAACTCAAACGTTTGTCTTAATTTAATCAATTTTGAAAAGAAAAAAAAAATTGATCTTTTCAAATTTAATTAGTTAAAGCAATTAAAAAACCATCTATCCCAATCTACCACACCTCACTCCTCCCCACCCTACCCTTACCCAACACTATTTAGTTATAAATGACAAAATCCAATTAACTTAGCATTTGACGATGATTGTTAATATTCAACTAATTTCAAGGTTTCTCTTAGAAGGAAAATATATTCGATAATGAGTTTTTGATGGATGTGAGTTTACGATTCGGATGAAGGCTGGAATAAGTCCAATGACATAGTACTTTAAAGATAATTAGAAGGATGTGACTGCGCAATATAAGAGAAGTGGTCGTTTAATGGGGGCCTGGGGGTTAGATGGGGTGGTTTTTTTTATGGTGCGTGGCTTTGATTCTTTTGGAGGTCACATGTTTGACGTTTTGTCAACGAATGGATTTTTGGATGAAAAGCATTAAGTCCGTATTTAGTTTTTATTAAATTCAGATTTTCAATGAATTTTGATATAAAATGATGAAATGTGTAGTTAACAAGTTGTAGATTTAATGAAATGTGTGGTCAAAATTAATTATTATCTTTAAATTAGATTAATATCTTGATTAAATTTTTTTATCAAAGAGGGACTAAGTGTCTTGTCAAATGCACATTTATTCAAAGGGTCGTGACATAGCTGCTACAATTTAAAGATTTTTCTACCGCATTGTAAATTTTATAAAGATTTAAAACCTCCAATGCAATTTTTCTTTGTTTAAATTAGTTAAATGTTAAAAAATCATTTTATCATTTTAAAAATTAGTCGGAAGAGCAGGCGTTTAACTTTTAGTCAACTAAATACTAATAGATTCTTGAATTGACAGGTTTGGGACGTAGCTACCACGATTTAGAGGTTTGGCGCGACATTGCAAATTTATAAAAGGTTCGGAGATTTCATTGCAAATTCCCCCTTCATTTTTGGGTATAAGATTACAAAGTATATGTGAGAGGACAGGACAAATCCAGTGTATAAGACGAATTATAAATTTATTTATGGCTGCATGAAGGATTTCAGAACAACCATGTGCTCTTATATTTATTGTATTTATTTAAAGAAAGTCGACAAATTTATAACTATTCCCAAATATTTTTCAAATTATTAAAATTATAAAAACAAAATTACAGCGAAAAGCAAGATTGATTGCTCAATCACCCAAAAAGTCCGAAATTGCACTAAAACGGACGAGAAGATGGGAACCAATCAAGCCTGTAAAACCACAGCTCAAACAACTCATCATTCAATGCAAACAAACTAAATTTAGTAAAATATTTACTTGGACGGTCAAGATAAGGATTTCAAAAGAGCTGCCTTTATCAAGGATCAAATCCCCACCAATCACAACCCAAATGTTCTACAGCACTTGAATATTTAGAAGCTTTAAAAAGCAAAAGCCTCCAACTTTTGTTATATTATAAATTTATAATAGCACACCCAATTCCCTACTACTCAACCATCTAAATTTCCATTAACTTCTCATTACACGTGCTCACATACTTGAATAGAAACAAAAAATTTAGATGATATCTAATGTTATCAATTAATTGTACAATTTTACCCTAATCAACAAGAAAATCATCCATGGGGCAGTCAAACCGCTATCATGGTGCGCACCTCGTCGGTAGATTTTCTCCTAGTTAACGGACTGGACTCTACGAGGAAATGCTAGTTTACTAGTTTTTTATGATAAATATCTAATTCCATGAACCAGGACCCACATCCGTTATAACCTCCCCCTGCCTCAATCACACATGGTAGCTCCTGCAGTCTGATTTATGGAGGGCTACCTAGACCGACTACTGGGCTAAACCAACGGTTTACATTTTCAGTACCCATCACTATATTAATTTGGCACAAACAAAAAAACAAACATGGCTTGCTGGCACCCTCTGTAAATTTATTCTAGTCTTGTCATCAATTCATCAAATCCAGAATAAGTAAAAATAGAAAGAGAGACTGAGATCAAATAATTGATGTAATATAATAATGAAATGATCAGCGATGCACGTCGTGCTCAATAATACTGTCGAAGAACAAAAACATTGAAATGAAATGAAATCAAGAATGGAAGGAAAATCTATTATTGGAGTCAGAATTATCAAAAGGAAAGATGAACAAGAATTAAAGGAAAACCCTGATTCAATTATGTACATGCAGTAGAAGATTTGAACTAAATTTTGTCACAGAAGCAGCACCAAATTGAATGAACCCAACCACCTTCAAAATGTTATGCACTATTGCCTGACTGAATTTGAAAAAAGCATAACAGAACCTAAAATTCAAGTGAGTGGACAAAAAAAGAGGTTTAACTATTGCCAAAATTTACTCTCTCAAGTTCGATCTGTGCGGCTCTTGATGTGACCGTGTCCCTTGTTTCCACCTCCATTGTTGCTGCTACAACCACCTTCTTTTCTCTGTTGTGAAGAAAATAATGGAAAACCAAAAACTCCAGATTTCGAAGACCCTCGAAGTGAACAAATTGGTACATTGAGAACCGGAGTGACGCGGACATTAGCTGAATATGACCTCTCCATTCCTCTGTATTTATATCTGGGCCCACCGTTGAAACTACTTGGACTGCTTGAACTTCTCTCCAAGCTTTGGAAAACGATTTTTCCAGAGGAATTCATCCGAGGACTGTCGACGGAGACTCCACGGACTGGTACAGTTGCTTCAGGGGCACTCCGCATTGTGCTCCGTCCCACTCTACTCGCCGGAGCGTTCAAAACACGGACTCTGGAATGAATACGGGACTTACGATGACTCATACCTGGTTTATCGTAATCGAGGGAAAGCCTTGGAAGATCATCATGTTCGTGGCCTGATGAAGAGGAAGAAGAAAGGGAGAGCCGAGAAGAAATCGAGACAGATTCGTAGTCCGAATCCTTTAGCAGTGGGAGGCTTAAAGATGAATCTATGGATGCGTTCAATGATGACTTTGAGCTTCGCTGAAGGAAGTGTTTCAAGCTTCTGGCACCGTTTTTGTTATGTTTGCATGACAGTGACGGCGTCGTTTTGCTTTCCTCGTTTTTTGCGCAGCTGTTTTGAGAGATTCTTTTCAACCCTAAGAGCTCCTTCCAGCGGCTCGAACACCTAGGAGCTTTTGGTGAAAGTAAGTACGGATCCGTGACGGAATTCTCATTTGTCCGGCGAAGTTTAGGTGAGTCGGGCAATTTAACCTCAGACGAAATTGGTACAGCCGTCATTGAATGTCGGATCGTAGAGACATGTAAAGGTACAAGCTTTCCGTCAGAGAAGAGCTCGTCGGCTGGAAGCATGATGACCGGATCCTCTAGTCGGAACTCAAAATCCACGAAGTCATTTCCCGAGACATTTGGGTCGGATTCTTCCGGCTTCTCCAGGGCTACATTCTCCGATGCGGCTGAATGTGTAGCTCCGGTGACTTTTGACGCTTCTTTATCGGGAATCTGACGACTGAACGAGATTCTCGGGTTCGACCATCCATACGACGGATACTTAGCCGGAGAACAGTCCAGGAAAGTCTTCTCCGGCGACATTCCGATATTGTTTACACATGCGGACGCCATTTCCGGCGATCATACAATTCCTCTTAAATCACGAAATACATAACAATATTAAGCCCATTAAGAGAAGATGCATAGTTTTGGAGAAGATTTAGGGATTAAAAAATTGGGCAGTGGGTAGGGTTTGGATCGTTTGGTAGTGTTTGTTGTGGAGAGTGAATTAGTGTGTGCCCCATTGGGCGTAATACTGGGGTATATATTAATAACAGCAATCGTACAGCGGGACCTCTGTTTCAATCCAATAGGGATGAGACACGTGTCTTTTGGTCAAACAACAGTAGATTGGGATGTTTCTTGGAAGGAGCGGGGTTTGGAGGCGTGGATTATATGCTACAAATTAGGAGTTGGCACTTTTTCCCAGAATCGGTGGAATCGGATCGAAATCGTTTAGAACCGATCGGTTTGGTTCCGGATCTTTTAAAAACCAATTTCATTTCTGGACAAATTTTTAAGAACTGATCGGTTCCGATCCGGTTCTCGGTTCTAGTATGAGAACCGTGGGAACCAGATGGTTCTCATTTGATTTTTTTTTTTTTTTTTTGTAAAATATATGTCTCAATCTCCAATACTTTTATAAAAAATAATTGGGTTCCTTCTTAATTTTAGACTCCAGCACTTTCCTTCTTCTCTCTGATTCTTTCCTTATCTCTTCTTATAATTTTTTGATTAATTGTTTTTCAAGCCAAATTAGAATATTGGGTAAATTTATACCTAAATGAATTTATTTACAATATATAATTTAATTTATAAGATGCGAAATTTTTATTTTGTTTTCACTTTGATTACATGATTTTTATTTTATTTTCACTTTGTAAATGTATACCTTAATAAATCTTTGAATAATATGTTCGGTTCTTCTATATTTTGTTAAAAGTATCACGTTGGTAGCATTTTAAGAGTTTTTATTAGTGAACATTTTATTTTGAAATTTTCAATGTAAAGAACCGGACTGGACCGAATCGGAACCGATCGGTTCGGTTGCGGTTCAGTTCCACAATTGGCTATGGAACCATTCCATTTCTAAAATTCCCATCGGTATTCGGTTCGGTTCGATTTCCTATGGAACAGGACCAAATCGGACCGCGCCCACTCCTACTACAAATAGAGTTCAACGTGGTAATTATGTCCCTATTTATGTCTCGTTTGGAACCCATTTTTTTAAAATGCATTTTTTCTCTTTTCTTTTCAATCACACATTTTTTATTAAAATAATATTAAACGTAAATAAAAAAAATTTTCTTATTTTTCAACGACACATTTCCCATCAATTTACTATCAAAAATGTATTTTTACATAAAAATGTCTCCCAAACACCATCTTAGTATATATTAAAATCTAGATTTTAATTTAAATTAAAATCAATAATTAATTTTAATTATGCATTTCATAAAATTCATAATTTTTTCACTACATATTTCATTTTTTTTCTTATCGAAACTAAAATTTTGATTATAATCCCCACGAAACAAGAGCTATATTATTTTAAAATTTTTTAATTATTATTATTATTATTTTTAGCGGAACCCCAAATCAATTTTTACATCCACAACTCTTTGGGGTCCAAGTGAATGATAAATATAAAAACAAAACATTAAGATGTGAAAAGATCACTACTATTAAATTAAGTAGGTGAACCAGGCAACGTAAATACTACTATTAGAATTATTTTTTCATTTCTATTCTTGTTCTTGTTAAATATGCAAACAAGTTCAAGACAGGAGATGGTAAGGCATCGCCTTCCTACCACTTGAATTTAAAATGGAGTCTAATAATTCAGGTACCCATTATTTTCTCTTGAATATCTGCATGGGTTTTTGGAGCCATGTTTGGTGAGAAAATCAACAAATAGCTGAACATAAATCATAATGGCTTATGACCGTTGAAAACACCTTTAAACTTATTTAAAAAAAAAAAAAAAAAAAGGTTGAACCCTAACCTTGAGGGCCTCCACCGCCCTGTCTCTAGAGCTTTGTGAGGGAGGTAAATCGCGGGATGTGCCCCAGCAGGCCAGGAAACAAGAGCTGTCTGTATACTGCGCCTACAAGGAGTCCAATTCCATATTTCAGGAATCGAACCCTCACACTGCGACTGCCAGCAAGGTATGAGATAACCTCACTCCTGTCCTTTAAGCTTATTTATTCATGGGAGGGGACGAACCAGAAACTAAAGAATCAGACAATTAAGAGCTTGTTTGATAAAAAGTTTTAGCCAATTAAAATCAATTTCTGAGCGTTATTTCACTATTTTTAGCTGTTATTTATGAATTCTTCTCTCACAAATAGGATCCATTTTATTTCTAACGGTCAAAAAATCAATAATCAAAATTCCTACCAAACAAGTACCAAATGAAGATATGCAAAATCTACCTGCCGAAGTTTCAATAAAATACAAGTATTGATTCTTGAATCTTGCACAGAAAGTATCAGTCAAGAGAAGGAAACTTATCCATAAGCTCGTTTACCATGTGTCCTCTTAATGCTACTATTTGGCAATGCACTCGTCATTATCATATTACCCATAGAAGCTATTTGAGTTGGGATGGTGAATCTCATGGTGTATTAGTTTCTCATCGCAACATTTTTTCTCCTCATCTCACATAGATTTGAGTCGTTGCTCCTGTGATCACCTCTCGCAATGACGTAAACATGTTCAAAACCCATTTCATTTTGAAATATAGTTCTACTAAATTAAAAAATAACGTCTGAAAACCCTTTACGTTTTAAAATATTTTTTTTCTATTTGCGAGTTTGGACGTTCGGTTATTTGAAAATAACATTTTTTTTAATTTAAAACTTTTTAGTGTACAGAAATCCAACTTGCGAGGAGAAAAAAAAAAGGACAAAGAAAAAAAGACCAAACAAATTTAATGTCATTTACTTGAAATAAAATTTATTCATTGGATTGAGAACCCAACGTTGTGTTCTCATTGGAAGATTTTACCTCACATTGATTTGAGCCGTTGCTCCTGCAATCACCTCCCTCAATAACGTAAACACGTTCAAAACCCATTGCATTTTGAAATGTAGTTGCTACTAAATTAAAAAATAGTGTCTGAAAACCCTTTACGTTTTAAAATAATTTTTTCTATTTGCGAGTTTGGACGTTTGGTAATTCAAAAATAACAATTTTTTAATTTAAAATTTTTTAGTGTACGGAAACCCAACTCGCGAGGAAAAAAAAAGGCCAAACAAATTTAATGTCATTTACTTTAAATAAAATTTATTCGTTGGACAGAGAACCCGACGTTGGGTTCTCATCGCAACAATTTTTCCCCACCTCACATAGATTTGAGTCGTTGCTCCTG
>NW_019228757.1:146485-159795 GCF_002742605.1 Olea europaea var. sylvestris
AAATTTAATGTCATTTACTTGAAATAAAATTTATTCATTGGACTAAGAACCCAACGTTGGGTTCTTATCACAAGGATCCCCCCCCCCACCTCAAATAGATTTCAGCCGTTGCTCCTACAATCACCTCCGGCAATATCGTGAACACGTTCAAAACCCTTTGCATTTTGAAATAGTTGCTACTAAATTAAAAAATAGCGTCTGAAAACACTTTACGTTTTAAAATATTTTTTTCTATTTGCGAGTTTGGACGTTCAGTTATTTGAAAATAAAATTTTTTTAATTTAAAACTTTTTAGTGTACGGAAACTCAACTCGCAAGGAAAAAAAAGGAAAAAGAAAAAAAAAACCAAACAAATTTAATGTCATTTACTTGAAATTAGATTTATTCATTGGACAGAGAACCCAACGTTGGGTTCTCATCGCATCATCCCCCCCCATAGATTTGGGTCGTTGCTCCTGCAATAACGTAAACATGTTCAAAACCCATTGTATTTTGAAATATGGTTGCTACTAAATTAAAAAATAGCGTCTGAAAATCCTTTACATTTTAAAATAATTTTTTCTATTTGCGAGTATGGACATTCGGTTATTTGAAAATAACATTTTTTTTAATTTAAAACTTTTTAGTACGAAAACCCAACTCGCGAGGAAAAAAAAGGAAAAAGAAAAAAAAAGACCAAACAAATTTTATGTCATTTATTTGAAATAAAATTTATTCATTGGTCAGAGGACCTAACGTTGGGTTCTCATCGCAACATTTTTTCCCCACCTCACATAGATTTGAGCTGTTGCTCCTACAATCACCTCCCGCAATAACGTAAACATGTTAAAAACCCATTGCATTTTGAAATATGGTTGCTACTAAATTAAAAAATAGCATCTGAAAACCCTTTACGTTTTAAAATATTTTTTTCTATTTACGAGTTTGGACGTTCGGTTATTTGAAATAACATTTTTTTAATTTAAAACTTTTTAGTATACGGAAACCCAACTTGGGAGGGGAAAAAAAGGACAGAGAAAAAAAAAGACCAAACAAATTTAATGTCATTTACTTTAAATAAAATTTATTCGTTGGACAACCCAACGTTGGGTTCATTGCGAGATTTTCCCCCCCATCTCACATAGATTTGAGCCGTTGCTCCTATAATTACCGCCGGCAATATTGTAAACACGTTCAAAACCCTTTGCATTTTGAAATAGTTGCTACTAAATTAAAAAATAACGTCTGAAAACCCTTTACGTTTTAAAATAATTTTTTTCTATTTGTGAGTTTGGATGTTCAGTTATTTGAAAATAACATTTTTTTAGTTTAAAACTTTTTAGTGTACGGAAACCCAACTCGCAAGGAAAAAAAGGAAACAAAAAAAAAAAAGACCAAAGAAATTTAATGTCATTTACTTGAAATAAAATTTATTCATTGGTCAGAGAACCCAACGTTGGGTTCTCATCACAAGATTTTTTTTCCCACCTCACATAGATTCGAGCCGTTGCTCCTGCAATCACCTCCCGCAATAACGTAAACATGTTCAAAACCCATTGCATTTTGAAATATCGTTGCTAGTAAATTAAAATATAGCATCTGAAAACCCTTTACATTTTAAAATAATTTTTTCTATTTGCGAGTTTGAAGGTTCAGTTATTTGAAAATAAAATTTTTTTAATTTAAAACTTTTTAGTGTACGGAAACTCAACTCGCAAGGGAAAAAAAAAAGGAAAAAGAAAAAAAAAAGATCAAACAAATTTAATGTCATTTACTTGAAATTAAATTTATTCATTGGATAGAGAACCTAATGTTGGGTTCTCATCGCAACATTTTTTTCCTCCCTCACATGGATTTGGGCCGTTGCTCTTGCAATCAGCTCCCGCAATAACGTAAACTTGTTCAAAACCCATTGCATTTTGAAATATGGTTGCTACTAAATTAAAAAATAGCATCTGAAAACCCTTTACGTTTTAAAATATTTTTTTCTATTTGCGAGTTTGGACGTTCGGTTATTTGAAAATAACATTTTTTTAATTTAAAACTTTTTAGTGTATAGAAACCCAACTCGCGAGGAAAAAAAAGGAAAAAGAAAAAAAAATGACCAAACAAATTTAATGTCATTTATTTGAAATAAAATTTATTCATTGGACAAAGAACCCAACGTTGGGTTCTCGTCTCAAGATTTTTTTTCCCACCTCACATAGATTTGAGCCGTTGCTCCGGCAATCACCTCCCGCAAAAATGTAAACACGTTCAAAACCCATTGCATTTTGAAATATAGTTGCTATTAAATTAAAAAATGGCTTCTAAAAACCATTTACGTTTTCAAATAATTTTTCCTATTTGCGAGTTTGGACATTCGGTTATTTGAAAATAACATTTTTTTCATTTAAAACTTTTTAGTGTACATAAACTCAACTCTCGAAGAAAAATATAGGCAAACAAAAAAAAAGACCAAACAAATTTAATGTCATTTACTTGAAATAAAATTTATTCATTGGACAGAGAACCCAACGTTGGGTTCTCATTCAACATTTTTTTCTCCACCTCACATAGATTTGAGCCTTTGCTCCTACAATTGCCTCCGACAATATCGTAAACACGTTAAAAACCCATTGCATTTTGAAATAGTTGCTACCAAATTAAAAAATAGCATCTGAAAACCCTTTACGTTTTAAAATATTTTTTTCTATTTGCGAGTTTGGACGTTCGGTTATTTGAAAGTAACATTTTTTTTAATTTAAAACTTTTTAGAGTACGGAAACCCAACTCGCGAGGAAAAAAAAGGAAAAAGAAATAAAAAGACCAAACAAATTTAATGTCATTTACTTGAAATAAAATTTATTCATTGGACAGGGAACCCAATGTTGGGTTCTCATCGCAATATTTTTTTCCCACCTCACATAGATTTGAGTCGTTGCTACTGCAATCACCTCCCGCAATAACGTAAACATGTTCAAAACCCATTGCATTTTGGAATATGGTTGCTACTAAATTAAAAAATAGCATCTGAAAACCCTTTTCATTTTAAAATAATTTTTTCTAATTGCGAGTTTTGACGTTCGGTCATTTGAAAATAATATTTTTTGAATTTAAAACTTTTTAGTGTACGGAAAATCAACTCACGAGGAAAAAAAGACCAAACAAATTTAATGTCATTTACTTTAAATAAAATTTATTCGTTCGACAACCCAACGTTGGGTTCGTTGCGAGATTTTTTTCCCCCATCTCACATAGATTTGAGTCGTTGCTCCTACAATTGCCTCCAGCAATATCGTAAACACGTTCAAAACCCATTGCATTTTGAAATAGTTGCTACTAAATTATAAAATAGCATCTGATAACCCTTTACATTTTAAAATATTTTTTTAGATTTGCGAGTTCAGACGTTTGGTTATTTGAAAATAACATTTTTTAAATTTAAAACTTTTTAGTTTATGGAAACCCAACTTGCAAGGGAAAAAAAAAGGAAAAAGAAAAAAAAAGACTAAACAAATTTAATGTTATTTACTTGAAATAAAATTTATTCGTTGGACAACCCAACGTTGGGTTCGTTGCGAGATTTTTTTCCCCCATCTCACATAGATTTGAGTCGTTGCTCCTACAATTGCCTCCAGCAATATCGTAAACACGTTCAAAACCCATTGCATTTTGAAATAGTTGCTACTAAATTATAAAATAGCATCTGATAACCCTTTACATTTTAAAATATTTTTTTAGATTTGCGAGTTCAGACGTTTGGTTATTTGAAAATAACATTTTTTAAATTTAAAACTTTTTAGTTTATGGAAACCCAACTTGCAAGGGAAAAAAAAAGGAAAAAGAAAAAAAAAGACTAAACAAATTTAATGTTATTTACTTGAAATAAAATTTATTCGTTGGACAACCCAACGTTGGGTTCGTTGCGAGATTTTTTTCCCCCATCTCACATAGATTTGAGTCGTTGCTCCTACAATTGCCTCCAGCAATATCGTAAACACGTTCAAAACCCATTGCATTTTGAAATAGTTGCTACTAAATTATAAAATAGCATCTGATAACCCTTTACATTTTAAAATATTTTTTTAGATTTGCGAGTTCAGACGTTTGGTTATTTGAAAATAACATTTTTTAAATTTAAAACTTTTTAGTTTATGGAAACCCAACTTGCAAGGGAAAAAAAAAGGAAAAAGAAAAAAAAAGACTAAACAAATTTAATGTTATTTACTTGAAATAAAATTTATTCGTTGGACAACCCAACGTTGGGTTCGTTGCGAGATTTTTTTCCCCCATCTCACATAGATTTGAGTCGTTGCTCCTACAATTGCCTCCAGCAATATCGTAAACACGTTCAAAACCCATTGCATTTTGAAATAGTTGCTACTAAATTATAAAATAGCATCTGATAACCCTTTACATTTTAAAATATTTTTTTAGATTTGCGAGTTCAGACGTTTGGTTATTTGAAAATAACATTTTTTAAATTTAAAACTTTTTAGTTTATGGAAACCCAACTTGCAAGGGAAAAAAAAAGGAAAAAGAAAAAAAAAGACTAAACAAATTTAATGTTATTTACTTGAAATAAAATTTATTCGTTGGACAACCCAACGTTGGGTTCGTTGCGAGATTTTTTTCCCCCATCTCACATAGATTTGAGTCGTTGCTCCTACAATTGCCTCCAGCAATATCGTAAACACGTTCAAAACCCATTGCATTTTGAAATAGTTGCTACTAAATTATAAAATAGCATCTGATAACCCTTTACATTTTAAAATATTTTTTTAGATTTGCGAGTTCAGACGTTTGGTTATTTGAAAATAACATTTTTTAAATTTAAAACTTTTTAGTTTACGGAAACCCAACTTGCGAGGGAAAAAAAAAGGAAAAAGAAAAAAAAAGACTAAACAAATTTAATGTTATTTACTTGAAATAAAATTTATTCATTGGATAGAGAACCCAACGTTGGGTTCTCATTGCAAATTTTTTTCCCCACCTCACATTGATTTGGGTCGTTGCTCCTACAATCACCTCTCGCAATAACGTAAACATGTTCAAAACCAATTGCATTTTGAAATATGGTTGCTATTAAATTAGAAAATAGCGTCTGAAAACTCTTTACGTTTCAAAATATTTTTTTCGATTTGTGAGTTTGGACGTTCAATTATTTGAAAACAACATTTTATTTATTTTAAAACTTTTTAGTGTACGGAAACCAACCTTGGGAGGGAAAAAAAGGACAAAGAAAAAAATAAGACTAAAAAAATTTAATGTCATTTACTTTAAATAAAATTTATTCGTTGGACAACCCAAAGTTGGGTTCATTGCGAGATTTTTTTTCCCGCATCTCACATAGATTTCAGCCGTTGCTCCTACAATTACCTCCGGCAATTTCGTAAACACGTTCAAAACCCTTTGCATTTTGAAATAGTTGCTACTAAATTAAAAAATAGCGTTTGAAAACCCTTTACTTTTTAAAATAATTTTTTCTGTTTGTGAGTTTGGACGTTCGGTTATTTGAAAATAACATTTTTTTAATTTGAAACTTTTGAGTGTACGGAAACCCAACTCGCGAGGAAAAAAAGGACAAAGAAAAAAAAGACCAAACAATTTTAATGTCATTTACTTTAAATAAAATTTATTCGTTGGACAACCCAACGTTGGGTTAATTGAAAGATTCATTCCCCCCATGTCACATAGATTTGAGCCGTTGCTCCTACAATTGCCTCCGGAAATATAGTACACATGTTCAAAACCCTTTGCATTTTAAAATAGTTGCTACTAAATTAAAAAATAGAATCTGAAAACCCTTTTATGTTTTAAAATAATTTTTTCTATTTGCGAGTTTGAACGTTCGGTTATCTGAAAATAACCAAGAACCCAACGTTGGGTTCTCATCGCGAGATATTTTTTCCCCACCTCACATAGATTTGAGTCGTTGCTCCTGTAATCACTTCCCGCAATAACGTAAACACGTTCAAAACACATTGCATTTTGAAATATGGTTGCTACTTAATTAAAAAATAGCGTCTAACAACCCTTTTCATTTTAAAATATTTTTTTCTATTTGCGAGTTTGGACGTTCGGTTATTTGAAAATAACATTTTTTTAATTTCAAACTTTTTAGTACGGAAACACAACTCGCGAGGAAAAAAACGGACATAGAATAGGAAAGACCAAACAAATTTAATGTCATTTACTTTAAATACAATTTATTCGTTGGACAACCCAACGTTGGGTTCATTGCAAGATTTCTTTCCCCCATCTCACATAGATTTGAGCCGTTGCTCTACAATTGCTTCCGGCAATATCGTAAACACGTTCAAAACCCTTTGCATTTTGAAATAGTTGCTACTAAATTAAAAAATAGCGTCTCAAACCCTTTACGTTTGAAAATAATTTTTTTCTATTTGCGAGTTTGGACGTTCGGTTATTTGAAAATAACATTTTTTTAATTTAAAATTTTTTAGAGTACGAAAACCCAACTTGCAAGGAAAAAAATGGACCAAGAAAAAAAGGCCAAACAAATTTAATATCATTTACTTTAAATAGAATTTATTCGTTGGACAACCCAACGTTGGGTTCATTACGAGATTTTTTTCCCCCATCTCACATATATTTGAGCCGTTGCTCCTACAATTACCTCCGGCAATATCGTAAACATGTTCAAAACCATTTGCATTTTGAAATAGTTGCGACTAAATTAAAAAATAGCGTCTGAAAACCCTTTACGTTTTAAAATAATTTTTTCTATTTGCGAGTTTGGACGTTCGGTTATTTGAAAATAACATTTTTTTAATTTAAAACTTTTTAGTGTACGGAATCCCGAGGAAAAAAAAGGAAAAAGAAAAAAAATTACCAAACAAATTTAATGTCATTTACTTGAAATAAAATTTATTCATTGGACAAAGAACCCAACGTTGGGTACTCATTGGAAAAAAAATCACACCTCACATAGATTTGAGCCGTTGCTTCTGCAATCATCTCCCGCAATAACGTAAACATGTTCAAAACCCATTGCATTTTGAAATATAGTTGCTACTAAATTAAAAAATAGCGTCGGAAAACCCTTTACGTTTTAAAATAATTTTTTTTTTCTATTTGCGAGTTTGGACGTTCGGTTATTTGAAAACAACATTTTATTTATTTTAAAACTTTTTAGTGTACGGAAACCAACCTTGGGAAGGAAAAAAAAGGACAAAGAAAAAAATAAGACCAAATAAATTTAATGTCATTTACTTTAAATAAAATTTATTCCTTGGACAACCCAACGTTGGGTTCATTGCGGGATTTTTTTTACCCCATGTCACATATATTTGAGTTGTTGCTCCTACAATTGCTTTCGGAAATATTGTAAACACATTCAAGACCCTTTGCATTTTGAAATAGTTGCTTCTAAATTAAAAAATAGCGTCAGAAAACCTTTTACGTTTTAAAATAATTTTTTCTATTTGCCAGTTTGGACGTTCCGTTATTCGAAAATAATATTTTTTTAATTTGAAACTTTTTAGTGTACGGAAACCAAACTCGCAAACAAATTTAAAGACCAAACAATTTTAATGTCATTTACTTTAAATAAATTTTATTCGTTGGACAACCCAACGTTGAGTTAATTGCGAGATTTTTCCCCCCATCTCACATAGATTTGAGTTGTTGCTCCTACAATTGCCTCCGGCAATATAGTAAACACGTTCAAAACCTTTGCATTTTAAAATAGTTGCTACTAAATTAAAAAATAGCGTCTGAAAACCCTTTACGTTTTAAAATAATTTTTTCTATTTGCAAGTTTGGACGTTCGGTCATCTGAAAATAACCGAGAACCCAACGTTGGGTTCTCATCGCGAGATTTTTTCCCCACCTCACATAGATTTGAGTCGTTGCTCCTACAATCACCTCCCGCAATAACGTAAACACGTTCAAAACCCATTGCATTTTGAAATATGGTTGCTATTAAATTAAAAAATAGCGTCTGACAACCCTTTTCGTTTTAAAATAATTTTTTCTATTTGCGAGTTTGGATGTTCAGTTATTTGAAAATAACATTTTTTTTTAATTTAAAACATTTTAGTACGAAAACGCAACTCGCGAGGAAAAAAAAAGGACATAGAATAGAAAAGACCAAATAAATTTAATGTCATTTACTTTAAATAAAATTTATTCGTTCAACAACCCAACGTTGGGTTCATTGCGAGATTTTTTTCCCCATCTCACATAGATTTCAGCCGTTGCTCCTACAATTGCCTTCGGTAATATCGTAAACATGTTCAAAACCCTTTGCATTTTGGAAAAGTTGCTACTAAATTAAAAAATAGCGTCTGAAACCCTTTACGTTTTAAAATAATTTTTTCTATTTGCAAGTTTGGACGTTCGGTTAATTGAAAATAACATTTTTATAATTTAAAACTTTTTAGTGCACAAAAACCCAACTTGCGAGGAAAAAAAATGGACCAAGAAAAAAAAGACCAAACAAATTTAATGTCATTTACTTTAAATAGATTTTATTCATTGGACAACCCAACGTTGGGTTCAGTGCTAGATTTTTTCCCCCATCTCACATATATTTGAGCTGTTGCTCCTACAATTGCCTCCAACAATATCGTCAACACATTCAAAATCATTTGCATTTTGAAATAGTTGCTATTAAATTAAAAAATAGCGTCTGAAAACCCTTTACGTTTTAAAATAATTTTTTCTATTTGCGAGTTTGAACGTTCGGTTATTTAAAAATAACATTTTTTAATTTAAAACTTTTTAGTGCACAAAAACCCAACTTGCGAGGAAAAAAAACGATAAAGAAAAAAATATCAAACAAATTTAATGTCATTTACTATAAATAAAATTTATTCGTTCGACAACCCAACGTTGGGTTCAGTGCTAGATTTTTTCCCCCATCTCACATAGATTTGAGCCGTGGCTCCTACAATTGCCTCCAACAATATCGTCAACACATTCAAAATCATTTGCATTTTGAAATAGTTGCTATTAAATTAAAAAATAGCGTCTGAAAACCCTTTACGTTTTAAAATAATTTTTTCTATTTGCGAGTTTGAACGTTCGGTTATTTAAAAATAACATTTTTTAATTTAAAACTTTTTAGTGCACAAAAACCCAACTTGCGAGGAAAAAAAACGATAAAGAAAAAAATATCAAACAAATTTAATGTCATTTACTATAAATAAAATTTATTCGTTCGACAACCCAACGTTGGGTTCAGTGCTAGATTTTTTCCCCCATCTCACATAGATTTGAGCCGTGGCTCCTACAATTGCCTCCAACAATATCGTCAACACATTCAAAATCATTTGCATTTTGAAATAGTTGCTATTAAATTAAAAAATAGCGTCTGAAAACCCTTTACGTTTTAAAATAATTTTTTCTATTTGCGAGTTTGAACGTTCGGTTATTTAAAAATAACATTTTTTAATTTAAAACTTTTTAGTGCACAAAAACCCAACTTGCGAGGAAAAAAAACGATAAAGAAAAAAATATCAAACAAATTTAATGTCATTTACTATAAATAAAATTTATTCGTTCGACAACCCAACGTTGGGTTCAGTGCTAGATTTTTTCCCCCATCTCACATAGATTTGAGCCGTGGCTCCTACAATTGCCTCCAACAATATCGTCAACACATTCAAAATCATTTGCATTTTGAAATAGTTGCTATTAAATTAAAAAATAGCGTCTGAAAACCCTTTACGTTTTAAAATAATTTTTTCTATTTGCGAGTTTGAACGTTCGGTTATTTAAAAATAACATTTTTTAATTTAAAACTTTTTAGTGCACAAAAACCCAACTTGCGAGGAAAAAAAACGATAAAGAAAAAAATATCAAACAAATTTAATGTCATTTACTATAAATAAAATTTATTCGTTCGACAACCCAACGTTGGGTTCATTGCGAGATTTTTTACCCTCATCTCACATAGATTTGAGCCGTGGCTCCTACAATTGCCTCCAACAATATCGTCAACACATTCAAAATCATTTGCATTTTGAAATAGTTGCTACTAAAGTAAAAGTAGCGTCTGAAAACCCTTTACATTTTAAAATATTTTTTTCTATTTGCGAGTTTGAACGTTCGGTTATTTAAAAATAACATTTTTTAATTTAAAACTTTTTAGTGTACGGGAACCCAACTCGCGAGAAAAAAAAAAGGAAAAAGAAAAAAAAGACCATACAAATTTAATGTTATTTACATGAAATAAAATTCATTCATTGGACAGAGAACCCAACGTTGGGTTCTCTCACAACCTTTTTCCCCAACTCACGTAGCTTTGAGCCGTTGCTCCTGCAATTACCTCCTGCAATAACGTAAACATGTTTAAAACCCATTGCATTTTGAAATATGGTTGCAACGAAATTAAAAAATAGCGTCTAAAAATCGTATACGTTTTAAAATATTTTTTTCTATTTGCGAGTTTGGACGTTTGATTATTTGAAAATAACATTTTTTAATTTAAAACTTTTAGTGTACGGGAACCCGACTCGCGAGAAAAAAAAAGGAAAAAAAAAAGACCAAACAAATTTAATGTTATTTATAGGAAATAAAATTCATTCATTGGACAGAGAACCCAACGTTGGGTTCTCTCACATCGTTTTTTTTCCCCAACTTACGTAGATTTGAGTCGTTGCTCCTGCAATCACCTCCCGGAATAACGTAAACATGTTCAAAACCCATTGCATTTTGAAATATGGTTGCAACAAAATTAAAAAATAGCGTCTGAAAACCCTTTACGTTTTAAAATATTTTTTTCTATTTGCGAGTTTGGACGTTCAGTTATTTGAAAATAACATTTTTTTTAATTTAAAACTTTTTAGTGTACGAAAACCCAACTTGGGAGGAAAAAAAAAGGGCAAAGAAAAAAATAAGACCAAACAAATTTAATGTCATTTACTTTAAATAAAATTTATTCGTTGCACAACCCAACGTTGGGTTCATTGCGAGATTTTTTCCCCAATCTCACATAGATTTCAATCGTTGCTCCAACAACTGCCTCCGGTAATATCGTAAACACGTTCAAAACCCTTTGCATTTTGTAATAGTTGCTACTAAATTAAAAAATAGTGTTTCAAAACCCTTTACGTTTTAAAATAATTTTTTCTATTTGCGAGTTTGGACGTTCGATTATTTGAAAATAATCGAGAACCCAACGTTAGTTTCATCGCGGGTTTTTTTTTTTTCCACCTCACAAAGATGTTAGCCGTTGCTCCAACAATCACCACCCGCAATAACGTAAACACGTTCAAAACCTATTGCATTTTGAAATATAGTTGCTACCAAATTAAAAAATAGCGTCTAAAAACCCTTTACGTTTTAATATATTTTTTTCTATTTACGAGTTTGGACGTTCAGTCATTTGAAAATAATATTTTTTTAATTTAAAACTTTTTAGTGTACGAAAACTCAACTCGAGAGGAAAAGAAAGACCAAACAAATTTAATGTCATTTACTTTAAATAAAATTTATTTGTTCAACAACCCAACGTTGGGTTCGTTGCGAGAATTTTTTTCCCCATCTCACATAGATTTGAGTCGTTGCTCCTACGATTGCCTCCGACAATATCGTAAGCACGTTCAAAATCCTTTGCATTTTGAAATAGTTGCTTCTAAATTAAAAAATAGCGTCTAAAAACCCTATACGTTTTAAAATAATTTTTTCTATTTGCGAGTTTGGGCATTCAGTTATTTGAAAATAATCTTTTTTTAATTTAAAGCTTTTTAGTGTACGGAAACTCAACTCGCGAGGAAAAAAAAGGAAAAAGAAAAAAAAAATACCAAACAAATTTAATGTCATTTACTTTAAATAAAATTTATTCATTGGACAGAGAACCCAACGTTGGATTCTCATTCAACATTTTTTCCCCAACTCACATAGATTTGAGCCGTTGCTCCTGCAATCACCTCCCACAATAACGTAAAAATGTTCAAAACCCATTGCATTTTGAAATAATTGCTCCTAAATTAAAAAGAAGTGTTTGAAACCCTTTAGGTTTTAAAATAATTTTTTCTATTTGCGAGTTTTGACGTTCGATTATTTGAAAATAACATTTTTTTAATATAAAACTTTTTAGTCTACGGAAACCCAATTTGCCAGGAAAAAAAGGACAGAGAAAAAAAAAGACCAAACAAATTTAATGTCATTTATTTTAAATAAAATTTATTCGTTCGACAACCCAACATTGGGTTCATTACGAGATTTGTTTCCCCTATCTCACATAGATTTGAGCCGTTGCTCCTACAATTGCCTCCGGCAATATCGTAAACACGTTCAAAACCATTTGCATTTTGAAATAGTTGCTACTAAATTAAAAAATAGCATCTGAAAACCCTTTACATTTTAAAATAATTTTTTCTATTTGCAAGTTTGGACGTTCAGTTATTTTTTCCCCCACCTCTCATAGATTTGAGTCGTTGCTCCTATAATCATCTCCTACAATAATGTAAACACGTTCGAAACCCATTACATTTTGAAATATGGTTGCTACTAAATTAAAAAATAGCGTCTGAAAACCCTTTACGTTTTAAAATAATTTTTTCTATTTTCGAGTTTGGACGTTCAGTTCTTTGAAAATAACATTTTTTTAATTTAAAACTTTTTAGTACGAAAACCCAACTCGCGAGGAAAAAAAAGGAAAAAGAAAAAAAAATGACCAAACAAATTTAATGTCATTTACTTGAAATAGAATTTATTCATTGGACAGAGAATCCAACGTTGGGTTCTCATCGAAAAAAAAATCTTCACATAGATTTGAGTTGTTACTCCTGCAATCACCTCCCGCAATAACGTAAACATGTTCAAAACCCATTGCATTTTGAAATATAGTTGCTACTAAATTAAGAAATAGCGTCTAAAACCCTTTACATTTTAAAATAATTTTTTCTATTTGCGAGTTTGGACATTCGGTTATTTGAAAATAACATTTTTTAATTTAAAACTTTTTAGTGAAGGGAAACTCAACTCGCGAGGAAAAAAAAAAGACCAAACAAATTTAATGTCATTTATGTTGGGTTCTCACTCAACATTTTTTTCCCCATCTCACATAGATTTGAGCCATTGCTCCTGCAATCACCTCCCGCAATAACGTAAACATGTTCAAAACACATTGCATTTTGAAATATGGTTGCTACTAAATTAAAAAAAAAAGCGTCTGAAAACACTTTAAGTTTTAAAATATTTTTTTCTATTTGCGAGTTTGGATGTTCGGTTATTTGAAAATAACATTTTTTTATTTAAAACTTTTTAGTGTACAAAAACCCAACTTGGGAGGGGGAAAAAAAGGACATAGAAAAGAAAAGACCAAACAAATTTAATATCATTTACTTTAAATAAAATTTATTCGTTGTACAACC
>NW_019228757.1:162789-181767 GCF_002742605.1 Olea europaea var. sylvestris
TATGTGGACAAACCCAAAACATGCTCCAGACAGAAGCCCACTAATTTCGAGGCGAGTTCCATTGTAAGTGTCCATAAACCTTACGGGTAGCCCAAACTACTAGTCTGGCCCAACACTGGTTTGCAATGTTATTACTCTTGAAACGAATGGATGTAGTAATTCTGTCCAGGTAATAATTGGGCCTTATTGTAATTCTGTAGTTCCTCTAGGACCAGTTTTGGAACTTATCGGGCCTAATTCGATCCCATGGTAACTCTAACTAATATGGCTTTAATTGCTTAGAAATTACGAACAAAGATTGTAAAAATTTACATTTTGATTTACCCCAAGTAAAAAAGTTAAATACATTGATATCATAAATCTGGCTATTAACTATTTATGTGAAGACAATTTTAAAGAAAACTAGACAGGATTAATTATCATATTGATATTTTTGGTGCTGTACTCCGAAAATATGCAAACATGCAGTGCCATTTTCAAATTTTTGGTGGCTTGTTTGGGATAATTGGATTAATGCATGTTTGGTACACCGAGACTCAAACAATTCGGATGCCTTAGGCAAAATGGTCATAGGGACCTTTTTCGAGAACAATAATTTAAACTTAATGGAGCAAGCTGAATGATGGCAGAGCTCGTAGTCATCATCAACGTCGCCGCAACTTTTGTCACTTGTCAGCGATTATCGATGATAATATCGTAGTAATGTAATAAAAAATTATAGATGGTGCTTTCGTCATAACAACTTCTATCCATGTCATTAACAAAATTATATATATATATTCCCTTATAATATTATCGACTTTAAGTAATTCTTTTAACTTTTATTTTGTTGAATAATGATACTTTACCAAAAAGTAGGTGAGATAATAGGTGTTGGCAAGATGTGAAAAGATGAAAAAATTCACTGTATTTTGAACAATCCAATGATAAGTTATAATATGACATTATGTTAGGAAAATAGAAGGGGATTTGTCGTTAAAAATAAGCCAGCTGTGGGAGGAGCCAACTCGGCGACGACTGGGAGAGGCTTCTGGTAGCGTGAGGCTGGGGGTGGGGGTGGGGTGAGAGGAAGAAGATGCTGGGAGTTTTTTATTTTTTTAATTTCTTATTTTTTATAATTTAATTTCTAACTTATTTTAATGTAATAAATGGAAAGATACTATTTTATCCTTCCAAAAATATTAAATAATAGTCAAAGTCAAAATTCTTAGTCAACTAACAGAAATTTGGATGAAAACCGTTCAAAAGGGCATTCGCCGCAATGTTTCGAAACATTTGGGGTGACGGTTGCATTTAATTAAAGGTTTGGGAAAATTCTACTAATATTTTAAAAGTTTAGGACCTCTGCTGCAATTTTTCCTGAACATTATGTCCATGTAGCACGATTGTATTTTGTTTGGGTCCGAAATTTTTGTTAGTTTCAATTTTTATATTTTCTATTAATTAATTTATGACAAATATTTTTTTGGGTAAATTAAATTTGTTAAAATATTTATGTTTGTAGTATTCGTAACTAAAAATCGTTCGTAATCTTTAAATATTTTTTATATGATTAATTATCGACAAAATTTTAGGCAAAAATATGAAAATTTTAAAATTGAGTGCTTTAGGTGACCACCTAATATACCTGATGCTTTTGGTTGATCTGTTTGGTACATAAAATTAATATTGTAAATAATTTTTTGTTTTTCTTACTTAATATTGTCTATACTACTATACCTCCTTTTGGGTTCTCTTCCATTTTAAATGACTTTCTATATATTAAAATTTTTTAATTTACATCCTCAATAGAATGCTGAGATGAGAGAAACAGATTCTATTGTTATTCTATTTCATATCTTTACCTAATAATTTCGACTTGGTCTCAAATTCTTTTTGGTTTACGACCAATCCACAAAGTGAAAAATAATAATGAATTTGGTACTTGTTCAACACAATTTAATGAAAAGTTAGAAAGTTGACAAAATTAAATTTGACATTATAAGTTTGACATATTGTTAATGTCTACTTATTATTATCGAATATAGAAGAATAGTTCTTTTTTGAAATTATAAACAAATAATGAATTAGTTTTAAAATAACGAACAATAATAAATAAAATTGAACAAATTTAAGAAAGAGGGTCATACCACATAATTTATAGGACTTACTATTCAATTCTATTGAATTAAAATAATCCGTAACTTACAATTAATGAAGTCAAAGTGAGCATAGCCACCAAACCTAGAATTGATCAAAAAATAAAATAAAATAAAATAAAATTTAAAATACCCATATGATATAACCCAATTTTTTAACCATTAGAATTAGAAATTAGAATCATACTCTGATCTCATTATTTAGACATTAGAATACTGATTATTATAGTCTGAATACATATACATAAATCATAATACATGAATGAAGACCCAATTGCAGTCAAAGTCAGAATTCCCAGAAAAAGGATTCAATTCCAATTTGGCAATTTCCCGTGTAATTAATCTGAGTTCAGAATCTCAGACGGCAATTGGAATACCTTCAGTTCAGGCCTCAGGGTAGTGTCACTGTGTCAAACTGCGGCGGCAAAGGAGAAGACGACAGTGGCGGTGGCTGGAATTGGCACCCCTCCGTTCCGCCAGTGCTGACTGCTGACAATGCCACCCACTCCGTTGTAATTGTCCCCAATTAATATGTTTTTATTCAATCATAAAACAAATTAAAAAAAGGCCATTTGAAAACCATTTTTGTATCTTGATTCATTACGAGGAGCAGTTTTTTTAAAGGGCAAACTTGACCTCTATAAAAATCAACAGCCCTTCATGGAGAAAAATATAAATTCATTGTCTTGGAATTATTTTGATCCTTCATGGAGCAATTTTTAGCCAAACATAATCTCTCATTCAGATGTGACATTGTAGTTTGTGTACTATTTCACTCCCCAATTATAAGGTTGTGATGATGTCTCTTAATTCTTCCAAGTTCAATAAGTGGCTATTGTCAATTTTATCCCGTAAATGGACGGATCGTAATAAGTAGTAAAGTAGAGATTTTGAGTCCGGATTATCGTTCTCAAGAGAACTATACTTTAATACTCAATTTATTATTTCTAACATCTAGTTGACGAAAATAAACGAGAACAATGATTAAAAGTGATTTTTATTCTAACTACTTAAAAGTTCGCGAGTGCAATATAGAATGAGTGAGAATTCAAATAATGAATGGGTATTAGGGCGGAATAACTTCACCTATTGGTCACCTTTACTTCTAATATCAAGATTCATAAAATATAAAGTAGTGTTCGGTCGAATTCTTCTACAATATTCAATTTACCCATCGCGAGTTCTCATTGAGTCTATTTAAATAATTCAATTCCATATCTCTATGCGAATCAACATTATTTAAATGAAATAATAATTTTAAGAATTCATATATGACCGCAACAATTAATATAGGTATCTCTACACGTTATATTAATTTATCGAATTTTAATATGTGGTCTAAATAAGAATCTGTATCTCTACGCAATTATTATTCACGAAATCATTGAATAATTGGCCAGAAAATTCAAAGTATTAAGAACATGATTAAAACCCACACATATAATCACAACGAACAAGAATATTAAATAAAAGAAATAAAATGTCCCAAATAGTTACATTGTTTGCCCTAAAATCAAATTAACTACTCATAGTAATGAAAGAAAAACAATAAATTCATCACCGGATTTGTAGTAAAGACGTAGAAGAAAAAGTAGAATTCTTGCAACAAAATCTCATTCCCCTTTCAATCAACGATTTAGATCTTCAATTGCTTGGCGTTTTCCTCATTTGAATTTCTATTTTGATTCTCCAATTATGTTATCTTGCCCCTCAATATATGAAGAATCCTTCCAAAAGTGTGAGAAATATGTATTTATAGGTGTTTCCTCCATTTGTGTGAAAGTATGATTTTTATGGATTTCAAAACGATCCAAAAATGAAATCAATCCCGATGCAGGGCCTAAGCGCCGCAAACAAATTTAGGTAGCGCCTAAGCACCGATGACAACACTTGGGCGCTATGATTGCAGTGCCTAAGTGCTGAATTTTGGGGAAAAATAAAAAACATAGCGTTTGGACGCTACAGGATAGCGCTTGGGGGCTATCGTCAATTCGATCGCACTGCACAATGTTCAATCTTTTCATCATAACTTTTTTTCTCGATATCTGATCGAGGCAATTCAATATGCGGTGGAAATTTAACTCAAAGGGCTACAACTTTGCTTCAGATACTATTTTCAAATTCAATCATTTTCCATGTTAAAAGTTGGTCATAATACGAGTCTAAAAACGATGCATACATTTCTTCAGTTGGAACTTGATGTGTGATCATATTTTGATTATATTTCATCCATTTAATGTCTTTCTTTATTCAATTGACTTCGAGAACTTTTTATTATTTGCACTTTAGTCCCTGAACTTTGGATCTCTTACGATTTAGCCATTTTCTCCAACTTTGTCGACTTTTGCTTATTTCCTTCAATTTCTTGTACCATCATTGAATTTTACACGTTTAACAACAAATGCAATAATTTATACCATAATTCATTCAAGAAGCAACAAAATGTCATCATTTTAAAGTCTTGAATAAATGTATATAATACACTTATCAGTGGCTATTAATGGGGACAGAGGAAGAAAGGAAGTGAGCTATGACGATGAAGATGACGATAACGATGAATTGGAAATGGATTGAAGAATTGTGGGGTTATATCGGAATTTGCTATAGCCTATAGATGAATAGATATTTGCTAAAATTTTAATTTTGAAATTTCTTGGGTTCATATTCTATACAAATAATTTATTTCTATAATCTAATTACAGTTTTCCACCTTTAAAAAGAGATCGTTTATTTTGTTTTATTTTTCGTTTTTTTGGCGTTAAATCAAAATTTGGAATCTTAATCACGATCTTGGTTTGCTTTAATCGTGAATGGTGTTCACCGATCACCCAATTTCAGTTGCCTATTTTTATTTCTAAAGTACATTTTGATGACTTGAATATATTGGTATATTCAATGCTGACAGATAATTTAAATTGGTAGAAGCAGTGTTATAAAAAGCAAAAAGCATGATTAGATGTAGAGATCAAACTTTCAACTTTATGAGCTTAGGAAAAAGCATTTTCTTATTTTTAATATTATTTTAAATATTTAATCACTCTAAAAATTATATTATAATTAAAATAATACATATCAAACATCTAAAATTATAAAATACTATCTTTACTTAACAGTCAATAGTCGATAGATAACTTTTAAACGCTTGGCATGTTATTGAACGTTTGGAATCCTAAGAGTATAATATCACACCTTAAAATAAAATACTTCTAAAATAGCCCTTGAAACACTAATGGATGTATAAATCATACAAAAACAAATTATTATTCAACAATTGCACCAAATGTCCATGAATATTTATTTCGAAATCAAATGAACCAGTTAATGTATTCTCTTCAGTCTTCACCAAATTCAAATTTCTTACTTGCCGTTGAGGAAGGTAGATTGGATTTGGAGCAGTCGAGTTTCACCATTTTTCTATTTTCCTTTGGCCACCGTTTTATTTAAAAAATTTTAACGTTGTTTTATTTTTTACTCTTGTACAGATAAAGTCATTTAAAATTTTGAAACTAAGATCAAATAAAAGAGTTCTAAAAATGAAAAAAAAGATAAAAAATAATAATTAATAAAGCAGGGCTAGGCGCTTGCGATCAATTTGGCAGTTGATCGCTTAATTTAGCTCTCATTGTCAAGGCGTGACGTTTCACTCATAGCTTGCGTCTAAGTGCGCTTTTTAGAATACTGGCATAGAAGTGTTCAGGTGATTTGTTAGGATTTTGAATTGTACTTTTATGTTGGGGTTCGATGGTAATGTGGGTGCATGGGTGGTTCTTTTCGATTGTGGTAATTGGCCACGAGAGGAGAGGAAGGGACAGTGGTGGATCTAGATTTCTTGTGTTGTGGTAAAAAATTAAAGTCTAATTTTTTTTATAAGTAATATAATATTAATGAAAATAAATTTATATGCATTTTAATACTTTGAAAACTTTTTAGAATTATATCACAATCAATATTGTTAAATGAATTTTGCTACTTGTATAATTTTTTTCATCATTTCGTTGATAGATATTGAGTTAACGACAAGTAAATTAAATTGAATATAAGAAATAAATGAATTGAAATAAAATTTACATTTAATATATGAATTAAATAAAATTTAAATCTAATACAAAAATAATTGAAAAGCAATTCAAATTATATTTAATCCATAAAGATCCTAAAATTTTTGACGTTGTGCAAAAATAATTGTTAATGAAATAATTGAAATTTTATAAAGAAAAGATGAGTTAGATGCATCTTTTTAAGATGTACGTTTGACACATGTTTAATTATCTTCGATATGAATCTAATGTAGTTTTCAAGACGAGCTTATAGATGACGTAGGCGATATGTGGATTCGGATAGTATACGATCATTGGCGAATTTTAAAAATTAACATGTTATCGAAATTCTCGAATACTAATTTGGAACAGCCTACTTTGATACATTGTAACTTTTACTACGATTGATCATTTCACATGCTTTTAACTGAGGAAAAATTAGGCCATGACCACTTTAAAATTGTATTAAGAATGCAATATTTTCAATTTCATTTGACCTCCCGTAATGAGTGCATCAAAATAGGTAGTAAAAGGGTCAAAATAACTATTTTCTAAAAAAAAATGAAAAATAAAAAATTTTGTGGGGTCATTTGACCCTACATTACCCCATATGGGTCTGCCCTTAGGGAGGGATGCGAGGATTTTTATTTTTATTTTTTATTTTTATTATAGATTTGCTACATGTACAATCAATTTTAAAAATAGGTTGACAGAAAATAAAAAAATAAAAAAAAGGAAACAATTTTTGTCAAACTGTTTTTATTTTTATTTTTATTATATTATTTTTTTATATGTTAGCCTATCTATCAAAGGAGGTGTACAAATAACAAAAACCCTTTTTCTTTTTCTTTTTTCTTTTCTTTTGGGGGGCGGCGTGGGTTGGGAAGGTGTTTGGGTGGGGATTACATTGAAGAAGAAGAGGTTATGTCCTTTATTTTTACTAATTGTTTTACGTGTGTTCTATTTGTAAATTTTGAAGAGATGGGTCTCCCATTGCAATTTTCCCATTATATTTTTATTCTTTTTTTTTTCGGTCTATTTTATTGAAAATTCGTTATTTAAAAATGGACGAAATGAGAGATTTGGTATATTTGTGAAGTGTTGGGAAAGTCTTATTCTGTTGAGGTAGATTGATGACAGATTGCAAAAGTTGAGGACAAATAATGCAAATTTCCCCATATAACCTGGCTGTCTCAAAAGGATCTTCATTTAGTCTTGTGTCCAACTACCTCAAACCTTCTCTCTTTCTCTCTCTCTCTCTCTCTAGAAAAAAAATGAGCAGTTTGAGCATGGTGGAGGCAAAGCTGCCGGCGGGGTTTAGGTTCCATCCAAGAGATGATGAACTTATATGTGATTACTTGATGAAATGGGTGTCCACAAGCGGTGGAGGTGGTGGCGCCGCTTCTGGACATGGCCGGCCTCCTCTACTGATCGAAGTTGACCTCAACAAATGTGAACCATGGGACATTCCTGGTTAGTACTCTATCCAAATCTTAACTTGCAATCAACGTGTATGATTTCATGATATATTTGACATATTGATGTAATTAAATAATATCGAACGAGATTAACAAATTGTGATGTTTGGTCTCGTCGAGCATATCAAACTTGGCCTTAATTATCTTCCACTTCTATGGCCAGAAATTGATGCTAGGAATAGAAAGTTTTGCTTAACTGTTTGATTTTATGTACATAAGCCCTTTTACCACTCAAAGCAAAGCCAACAATATTTGATCTTAATTAAATTCGTAAGGCCTATGGATTTTTCATAATTCTGGTCTTATATAAGCAAATAATTCTACAATTTTGAATTTTCAAAGATTTTTTTTTTGAAAAATTTCTTTAATATTTGTCATTTTAATTTCTAGAATATAAAACCTGAAAGCTAGTTATCTTCAAAACGATCAAGTCCATAAATATTTGATTATATATCCATGAAAATATATTATACTCTCTGCATGTGTTGCATGGATTAAACAAATGGGAGACTTTTTTGGAACCCTCTCAGTTTTTTTGTTTTTTTTTTAACAGGATAAATACAATTGATATACTGGAAATAGAAATTAATATCTTGATGTACATATTTATAAAAAATAAAAATAAAAATAAATCTCTTTCATCATGTAGTTTATATGTCTGTGTATTACATTTTTTTAAATAATCTCTTGCAAATTCTTATAATCCATTTTTTTTTCCGAGAAATTGACATTCTTGGCTCTGTCATAACCAAAAGATGGCAACAGCCGTTTGAGGTAACAATTCAACTAATTAAATCCTTTCGAAGTCACATCATGCATCGACGCTTTGAACCTAATCTCAACTACACACGTGTACACAGTAATAAATATTTCACGTTGAATTGAACAAGACAATAAACAAGATATTTCACGCACTTCTCTTCTTTTTATAATCTACACGTGTTCAATTTATGCAATAGATTTTTTTAAGCTGGATCGAATTAAAATTATTCGGACCCAGTTAATATGAATCCCTAGTCGACCGTATAAACATTCTGGAAACCTTGAGCTCGCAGATATAAAAAATCCGAATAGACAAGTCTAACAAGAAAATTGTTGAAGAAAATTCGTAGTTGAAACAGTGATCTATCAACTCGATACTTTAGCTGTGTAATGACTGATTAAGGTTGAATGACTACAAACTTCAACGTTGAACTTCATATCTGTCAGTTATCCAATTTCTGCAGTTACCCTCTAATTAATGTCTCTCAATTATTAATTGGACTATTATTGGAGATTTTGAAAGTTTCGCCATTATTGGTCTAATTAAATCCAGCTATTATGCGTGACTCGCGTTGTGTCCCACACTTGTTTGGACTATTTTCCACGTGGTTGTTTCCTACAGGTCCATATCACCCCGCAAGCGTCATTCCCCTATCGATTCTGATGTCATAAAATCTTGCTCTCTCTTTTTTTTTTTTTTTTCCTGAACTTATTTATGAATATTATAGATACGAGTGACAACTATGATGAATGATTTTGACTTCCCTAGTGTGCATTAAGAGCTTGTACTGGTAACTGATTAGCATCTAATTCTAATTCCATTCTACAGAAAATGCATGTGTTGGAGGCAAAGATTGGTACTTTTACAACCAACTTGACCGGAAATATGCGACTGGATCAAGAACAAATCGAGCCACTATTTCTGGATATTGGAAGGCAACTGGGAAGGATAGGGCAGTACTTCGAAGGGGTACTCTAGTCGGTATGAGAAAGACTTTGGTATTCTACGAGGGTCGGGCACCCAAAGGGAGAAAGACAAGTTGGATTATGCACGAATTTCGCCTCGAAGGACCCCTTGCTCCTCCTAAATTTATTTCTCCTGTTATGGTATGGTGTCCATAATCTACTCTCTTACATCTTAATAACTAACTAGGTTAATAATTATAATTACCTTACTCTTAAAATACTTTAAATTTGACTAATTTTATATCTTTGTCTCTTTGATACAGGTAGATTGGGTGTTATGCAGAGTGTTCAACAAAAACAGATCAGAACTGTGTGCCAAACAAGAATTGGGAAGCACTCTTCCACCATTAGTTGAACCCTACATTACCTTTGACCAAGTTGATGAGCAAGTGTCCTGCTTCTCCATTCTTATCCCAAACCAAACAAACCCTAATTTCTCAAACCTCGCCCAAATGGATCAAGATTTGTCCACTTTTCCACATCAACTTGGAGTGCATAGTAATTCAAACCCATGTTATGATAAAAAGCTGGTGACTGATGTTTTGGAGCATGTTTTCACGAGGGACACAATGAACCCTAACACGAAGGGATCCCCGAGCTTCGGGGAAGGAAGTGCTGAGAGTTACTTGTCTGAAGTTGGCTTCCAACAGCCTCCCGTGTGGAATTACTATTGATTAATGGAATTTCAACCCTAGTTTTTGTCTGTAAACTGTTATATATATGTGTTTGGACTCCATTATTTTGAAAGAATGTATTTTGAAATAGCATATTGGTGGATAATGTATGATTAAAAAATGAAGAAAAGTTTTGATTTGCGTATAATATTATTTAATTGAAGAATACATGGTTGAAATAATGTCAAATCACTGTTTAAAAGTATATATATATATATATTTTTTTGAAAATAATGCAGCTCAAACGGGGCCATATATTAGACTTGCTAGGTCAAATATATATATATATATATTGGATTTTCTAAGTTTAGCGATGTAAAACCGAATTTAATTGACTTTCGTTGCAAAACTTTATTATACTTTTATTGAATAATATTGTTTATGAAATGACTGACATGAAGTTAAATACTAGTTGATGGAATGATTGGGAGTGGCGAAGTCAATGAAATCCCAGTTATCTCTTCCTCCACTTGATTTTTCTTTGAAGGGTACTCACTATTCAGTAGAAGATAGCCACGGTTTCACAACGTGGTTCATGAATAATCAACTTACCATATGGGTTTATTTTACTCAACTTGTGTTTAATTTTACATTAAATTAAATATATACTATTGTTTAATTAATCATTTGAAATCAATATATAATATTACCTGCCAAAACAAATATTAGGCAATTGGATTTGATTATTAATGAAGATTTGAAATGGATGCGAAGTATTAGCTAGCTGGGTACATTACGTGAGAGGAATATATTTATAAAATTAAATAATAAGATAAAGACACTGGTTATTAATTAGACCAACTATACTATATAGATCTAAGTCTTATTTGTAGTTGGGTCATTAAATGTATGAGAAATGAAATTATTTTATTACAAGCAGTGGCGGAGGGAGGTGGGAGCCGTTAGAGATTTAGGATTATCCTTTTGAAATAATATTTACATCTTTATTTGCAAAAAGAACCATGCTGTAGTAACAGGGGGCTGATCGCCCCCTAACAAAACCCCACCAATAGGGGGTGGGGCCCTCTTTTTGGCGCTCGACCCACCCCAATTGGTGGGGTTCTGTCATGGGGGTGGTCAGCCCCCATGTTACACCAGTAATTTCCTTGCAAAAATGGCTGTGAAAGAAAGTGTGAAAAAGAAAAAGGAGTGAGAGGTAATTAATGATAGGGAAAATTAAACCATTGGCTTTCGTCTATTGTCTCAATTTAACCATCAAACTTTCTATATAAGTTGCTCAATGAATCTGCGATGGCGAAAATCGTTTAAATCTATATTAATCGTCTACGTTAAAGTGGATTTGCCATGTTTGATACGTGGGAAATTCTGAAGAGAAAAATTGTTGGATTTTTCAATACTATTATGTTATTGCATTGTTTAAAAAATATATTTGTAGTTAAACTTTGCCCCCATCAAATCGTAGTTTTGACTTCACCCCAGACAATAAGTGATATGATAACATTGAGGATGTAATAAAGATCGAAATGTTAAATATATGTCTAAAGAAATTATATTTTACAATAGCGATTTAATCTAATACATCATATGCGAAGATAAAGGTCGAAAAATATATAGATTTAATTAAATGTTTGGTTAATGATTTTCATATGTGATACAAGTTACTTATAACTCGCACGTTCTTAGTTTAATCATTGGTAAGTGTGATTTTACAAGTACAAATGAAATTAAATTATTTTAGAGAATGAAATTAGTTAAAAATAAAAAATACTGCACCAGAACATATCTTAGAAGCTTCAAAAATGAAAATGTTAACCTTATATAGGCCTCATTTGGGAGTGATTTTTCGTCCCAAAAAATTAATTTTTTGATCGTTATTTCACTATTTTAACTATAATTTTTGACTTCTTCTCTCACAAGTAGCCCCTACTTTTCTCCTAACAGTCAAAAAATCAATTCTCAAAATCACTACCGAGCAGGCCCATAATATAGTAGAAAGGTCGGATTGCACTGTACAAGAGAAGTGAGAAAGGAGACCCTATCAACTTGTTTCGACTTTCAACATAAGATAATAAACTTATAAGTTCAATTGTATATATAATGATTCAAACAAGGTAATATTTGTATCAAAAGAGGATGATTAATGAAAGTGATGGTTAGAGATAGCATCAACTTTTATTTATTTAATATTCATATAACAATTTAATAAAATTCAATTATCAACTTGCTTATTTTTTCCGCCCATGACACTACACAGTAATAAAAGAAAACGCGTTTGTGTTATATATTTATTATATGGCGACTATCAACTGAACAGGTAATTACAAGACTATTATATAAACACTGAAATCAATATGAGATCACAACAGAGATTCATTCATTGACTTGATTATTAATTTTCCAAATAAATTAATATTTGTTATTGTTCATCTTCCATCATTAAAGTCAAGACTCAAGAGAGAAGTCTTTAAATATGCAATAGTCTAGACTCTCGCTCACATTGTCCGTCTCGAATACTACATTGCATTGCTCGCCCTTTACATCCAAAATTAATGACCCGATGTTTTCAAAAATTTCACTTATTAAGTATAATAACAAATTGATTAATAAATTCAGGGTTGACTGTAAATTTTACTTCGTCATCTCATTCACTACATCGAGTTAATTTCGGCTTATTGCCTTACTCCTTTTTTTTGTTCAACTATTATGATCTTTGTCTTATAGTCAACTAAACAAATTTTAATGTCATTTTCACGTTCACACGAGGAGGTACTAAATTATTCCAAGTTCAAACAATAGGGATATTAATATTATTTTTTGTTCTCATTGTGTGAATAAAATTGAATACATAATACATGTGAAGGATAAAAGTATTAGAGTTAGGTTGGGATGGGATGGGATGGGAATGGCATGAGGAGCCAAAAAAGTCTAATTGGGGTGCTAAACAACATTTTTCCTCATTGTTAGCAAGATTGTGTAATTTCTTAATAGTCAATAATTTTGTTTAACTTTTCTGTTTTCCCTGTTGTTAACTTCATGGTTTTGTCAAGATTTACTCTTAATCCAACATATTGGTTTGAACATCTAATAGTCCAACATATTGGTTTGAATATCCATTAGACAGTATTTGTGGGGGGGGGGGGGGGGGGGTGGGTTTTTTTTTTTTTTTTTTTTTTTTTTTGGGGGGGGGGTTGGAATTTTTGTAGAAGGAATACAAAGGAAAGAATAATCATGAGTTTAAAGGATAGGATAGATTATAATCTGAAAAAATAATAAATTTTTAAATGTTATTTTTCAATAATTAAATTTAGTCCCTACTTGGTGGAGATTAAAATCAGATTTTTAGTAAATTATGATAGAAGATAATGAAATGTGTGCTTGAAAACTTCTGGAACTTATAAAATATATGTTTAAAATTAATTGTAAATTTTCACTTAAATTAAAATTTGGATTTTAATCCCCACTAAAAATGGCTTAATATCTTATTGATTATTTAACAAAAGCATTGTATCATATCGTACTTCAATTTTAAAACATGAATTTCTCTGCTTGTAAAGAAGCAGTGTTGCCAGAATAAATATAGATGCTACCAACTGGCAGCATCTGCTTAGTCCATCTTTTATTTTTTACAGGAAATTACCTAGTGTTTTCTATACAAATTTCAGTAGCATATTTTCTGTACAAATAGCATATCTTTTCATACAATATATGACATTTACTTCTTATATTCAATTTAAATCTAAACATAAAACTTTCAAAACGTCCAGTGGAATTTTTGAATAACATAATGTATTTTAGTTAATTGTTTTTGTCATGAAAGCTTGCTATAGGGATTTTTCAAAACGTTGTTTTTGGGGGCTCAATTTGAAGTTTCATTTCTCTACCAAACAATCAATCAAACGGCTCCAACCCATAACCTAGATTGCTTCTCAATTTCACCTACATAGTATAAGATAACAGTGATGATAACTACAAAGGCAAGAAGAACAACAGTAGAAGATGGCAAAAGAAGAGACCAAAATCAAAGGAAAGTCACTGATTGTCTCTTAAAGGCCACATTTTTCTCTCTTTTTCATACACAAATCATACACATTTCTAGGGTTATGAAATAGCATATATACAGGGTTAAGTTACGCTTTAGTTAGACCAATATTTAAAGTCATTCAAAAGGTAATATATATGGGTCGTGAGTAGCATTAATTTTTTAAGCTAATTCCAACAGTCCACATTATTTTTGGGTCGATCATTTAGACTTAATTGTTGGTAGCAATTTCACTTATTGCCCAATGCCTATAAAAATTCAATCCGACGGTTTCATCATAGTTCGGAATTCATTGTATATCAAAACCCAACGGTAGTTATATTTAAATTACCTTTGAAAAATTATATTTTAAAATAAGCCACAGAGAACTTGCTCTCTTCAACCTCCTTATTATTATTTTTTTTTTTTTGGGAGCTGTGAAAGGGAGGAAGTCTGGTTTGGCAACTTGTATATAATGTCAAGGATGCAATAGCAAAGGCAGCCCAGTGGAAATTGATCCCTTTCTTTGAGGTACTTTCCAGGCTTATTTTGTAAATTTGCAAAGAATTTGTAAATCAATAAAGAACCGATGGTTTACATTCGGATCAGATCACAGGCATATGGTAAAACTCGATCGATTCTAATAAGTTGTGACGCGTTCGATTTTGAACAACTAAACCAGTCCAGCTACAGTAGTTAGGCTGATCTGGTTCATCGGTTATCCAATTGGACTTATCGGTCCACTCCAATTATAAATAGCTATAATTCGACCATTCAAAGGATTTATAGTACGCAATCCACGACATTAACGCCAAGTTTGACCAAACATGATTGATGAAACTAACTTAAAATTGCTATAGTTGAATAATCAATGGTCATTGTGAACTTGTGACATATTTAACCGTGGATTACATCAGAATAAACTATGGGGATTGAAAGTGCAATTTTAAAAATAGTAAATAAAAGCGCAGGGTCACTAAAGGTTAAGACCTACACGAGCAATTTTTGAATAATTAAACCAATATCTTCTACCGACTTTGATAATTGCGCTGATCATTTTGTTGGCAACCATTTAACCAAACTTTTTACTGTATAATGAAAGATTTAAGGAGCTTACCGACAACTGAAAAATTGAGGGTAGAATTTAGACAAAAGTCCACGGTGTGTAAAACGAAAAACCGACAAGTATGACAATGCAACAAAATTGCTAGCCAATTTGTTTTTCAGATTGTGGACGAAATCAACAAAATTTTCTGCATATTATCAAAATTATAAGTTACAAATCAGAAACTACAGTCAAACACAGAGATCACAAGCAGAGTTATTTAGCCCTTGTTTGAGCCCCATTCTTGACGAAAAAATGTATTTTTTGAATATTGTATTGATGAAAAATATGCGATTAAAAAATAAAGAAAAGTTTTGAATTGACGTGTAATATTATTTTAATGAAAAATGTGTGGTTGAAATGAGATCAAATCACTGTTGAAAAATGTATTTTGATGAAAATAATGGAGCTTAACCAATTATAATAAAATTCGAATATTGTAGAAATGAGGCGAATCTTAAATCACTTTGATTTTTCCCCATTGTTTTGAACGGAAATGCCGCTTAAATCACAAATTCTAGGTTTACTTGTATTTTTGCAAAAAAAAAAAGGGTGAAAAAATTGGTTCGAATCAGTGGGATTTTGGTTGGATTATCGTGATATTTTCTGATTTGTGGAAGAAAGAATGGAAGAATCATGTCGAAGTTTCTAGAAAGAAGGTGAATAATTGACCTACGAATGCCTTTTTGCGATTTGTAGGTTTCATCTTGCATCGTACTATTCAGTAATATTTTCTCCAATTTTGTGATGCACAGTTTTTTTTAGTTTGCCGTCAAATTCCTTTTAGGGATGGTAATGCATCAACTTGGCCCGACTCACCCTTCAAGTGAGTGTGCCCGTGCTGTCTTTGGAGCGAGCCAGGCATGAGCCAATTTGCCTAGAAATTTTCGGGTGGCCGAGCCGTCGTTCAATTAATTATTTTAACATTAAAATTTATTTTATTGTTTAGTAAAAGAGAAATTTAGAAAATGGGAATTTAAAATTCAGGTTTCCAAACAGCTTCTTGAGAAATAGCGAGTTCGCTTGCCAGTGGGCTGCTTTGTGAGCTCGTCCTTACGAATTAACGAGCAACTGATCCAATTTAGCATGGACAACTTACAAAAATATCCTTAAAATTAGATGTGTTTTGAAAAATTATATGAAAAATTTTTAGAAAGTAAAAAATACTGTGTAAAATGAAAAAGTGACACAATATCACTTTTTTATAAAAAAATTGTCACTTTTTTTTACAAACTCAAAAAAGTGACAAAATTCAAAAAAAGTGACATGAACACTAAAAAAGTTATACAAACTCAAAAAAAGTGACACAAACTTAAAAAAAAAGTAACAAACACCAAAATAGAACCATCGATTATTGCAGCACTAGTAATCACGTTCTCAACATAATCAGCATATTCAGGACAAAATTCACACGAACATGGTGGCGATTCTTAACATAATCAACATGTGCATTGTCCACATGCTAATTATGTTAGAAAAATATAACATATTATGTCACTTTTTTTATCTTCTTCAAAAAGTGACTAATATTTAAAAAAAAAAAAGTGTCAAAAATTTAAAATGTGACAAAAAAACTCAAAAAAGTGACACAGTATCACTTTTTTTATGAAAAAATTGACATACAATCTCACTTTTATTACAAAATGATGTTTGCCACTAAAAAAGTGATAAAAATTTCAAGAAAGCAACTGAAACAAAGAAGAAGCAACAAACAGTAAAAAAAAGTGACAAATACTAAAAAAATTAACAAATTTCAAAAAAAGTGACAAATTTAAAAAAAAAGATAGAAATCAAGAAGGTGACAAATATTAAAAAAGTGATAAAAATTCAAAAAAGTGATGAAAATTTAAAAAAAGTGACAACTTCTTTTATATGTTGTCTTTTTGTAATTATATTTTACTTCTATTAACTAACATATTAACTTGGCTTTGGAAGACAAAAATTCAAAAAAGTGACAAATAAATCAAAATATTATAATAGATCCAGTAGATAGTTGAATTTCTTTTGCATATTGTCTCTTTGTAATTATATATTTTATTTCTATTAAACATATTAACTTGATTCATCCAAGAATGGTAAAATGTAAAGAACCTTCTAATCAAGAAGCACGATTAAGTGCATCAGCTTACCTATATATTAAGTAAAAATGTATGTATTTCATGGCCCTGATTTCTAAATAGACCCAAAGCCATACACTAGAACTACATAACAGCCCTTCATAACAACTTATGTGTTTAAGGCATCATGATCCCAAACCCAATACAATCAACCAACCCAATACATAACAGAATAGTTTAGTCTTCACTCTGCCCCCTAGCACAAACCCAATTCTTCACTTTCAATATCCTGTTTTCTCACCTCGGTCAAGCTTCACACTAACATCACTTTCTTTTTTTTTTTTTAATTATAGATGCAGACACAATTGCATTCATCATCATTTATTTCTATAGTTCCTTATATGATTTAAGCAAACAAACAAGATCAAGCAATGCTTACAATAGCACTTTACAAATTTGTTATGTCAACTATAGAATGACTAAAAACTTGAAAGAGCAAATTTCAAGTATTATTAAGTTCAAGAAGGTGGAGAAAAGAAATAAAATTTTTATGTTCAAAAGAAGATCTCGCCAGGGTTCAGTGCCACATTAAAGGAAGGCTCAAAGCCAAGCTTTAGAAAAGATTTACTACGTATCACTATTAATATTCATACACACCTGCAGCTCCGCAGTTAAGTGAGTGTCTGGCAAAGAGCTTTCTTCGCGTATTGCAGCAAATGCACAATAGCCATAAACATAGGATAGGGTCGCCAATCTGGTCCTCACTACAAACAAAATGGATGATAAAGTCAAGAAGCAATAGCCATAAGAACGGACCCCTTTTTACTACCTTAAAACAAATGCAGCATTTTTTGGTACGAGCAACTTCCATTGTTTACTTCTTCCTTCTTGCTGACTTGGGATTTCGAAACCAATACTATACTAAAGGTTGGCCTAAGCACTGGCGCAGGTCACTTCATTCTGCCATCTTACCCATATTCTATTTCCCGTCTCAGTACCTTCGATGAATAACTAATTGATCGCGGAGAAAAGAAATAATCATTTATAGCAACAACATTGCTTTTCAACTTTTACTAATAGGGCCAGAATTTCCTCACTAAATTTCCTTCTATTACTTTTGTTTACAACTTGGTAGCTATGAAAATTTCTAAAAAGCATAACATCACATATGAATATCAAAATCAGAAGAAAAAACCTTCCAATTCCAATCTTATATTCATCATTTGCAGATGGGCTTAAGGGGCACTTAACCTTTGAAAAAAATGAAGATGCAGCAATGGATTTTGGGAATGTATACCATTTCATGCCATCTAGAGTTTAACACCCAAAATCAGTTTCTGATATTTCCTCAACCATAAAATATATTTTCAAGATGGGAACCACTTCAGAGCTAACGGTTGCTAGCCCGAGGTAGTGGCCACTCCTTGGAAGGCCAGGCGGTCAGGCAAAGGAGGTTTCTACTACAATGCAAGTCGAGGAAGAGACTCTCGACAGTATCATCACAATAGTCTCGAAACTAAGCACCTTGGATTCCCCTTCATCTATCAGCTTTGGCCATCGACACACTCATGGTTTTGCTTTTGTTTCGTGAGCTGTTCAACGAGAAAGAAGATTAGAGTTATCAGCTTCTCAAATAAAGGGATAGCTCGAATGTTCTCAAGCACCCATGGAAATGCATTGATATAAATTTCCATAATTAAATCTGAATTTGATTGGATTTTCTGGGTTTTGATTTTGGTTTAATTGGGTATTGTTGAAGGTGGGAAGAAGATGAAGTGGCCT
>NW_019228757.1:181820-237932 GCF_002742605.1 Olea europaea var. sylvestris
GTTTGAATTTGAGAAACTACTAAATTAATTATTTTAAACCGTGCTTTAGTTTATTACTTTTTATGGATTATTCGAAGATACAAATTTTGCATTAGTTAGCAAAGATTGTACTTTATCAGACATGACAGGTGAATTTTTTACTTGAACCTATTAAGACTTGGATTTCATCTTAAATGTTTAACCTTGTTAAGAGAAGTGGTCTAAACTCTTATATGATCAGCCTATATTTCGGTGTTTTATTGATGAGGGATGTATCCCTAAATATGCCTTTCAAGATGGTGGCTCTGTTTGAACAGATCAATTTTGAACTTTGTATGCTCTTTTTTAGGCTAAATTTGATCAAATCTCTTGTTGGAGTTTAATGAAATCTGATACCATATTTGAAGGTCAATCTTATTACGAGGAGTAATCCAAATTCCTGTGAGATTTATCCCTGAATAGAACCTAGTACTTATAACAGACAATAAAAACCTGTCTATCAATTTGCATTGGATGGGCGCTTGACAAGTAATTTTCAATGTCCTATAATTTGAGGTAAGGATTCATTCTGGAGCAGTAAACATTTTCATGACATCCATTTTTGTGTATTGATCTCTTCAAGTGAGTTCAGGACCACCCGTTACTCATGATCTTTCCTTGTATACAACACCCTATCACATAACACCAAATGTATGCATACCAAATTTTTCTTTTCGTAGCACCCAAAAATTTAGGTGATAAATGAACATGATATCTGTATGCATGCTTGCATCTGACACTCTATAGATAATTCATCTTGTAAATGCGATTACAAGCATCGGAAATTGATTGCTAGAAAGAACTCACTATTCTAAATTTTGGATGAATATACTGGGTGGTTTCTTTTGCATTACTCTAAGATGTGGTCTATCCTATTATGACTATTTTCACTTTTTGTTTCTTGACTTTGCTTTTTGAAAAAATGCATTGCACGTAAAAACTGTTCCGCACTGCAGTTTGTCAATAGCAAAGAGCAATCTTCATTTTTGTTTTTGAGTTATGAGAAGATTGAAGCAGGGGCGGCAAATTGCAGAGTTAGTAATACCGAATTATAAATTGGGAGAAATATTCTATATATATTATAGCTGTACAAACAAGAAGATTTGACATTAATTTAGAAATTATTGGTGCTTTCACGTGAGCTGCATTGCATAAGAGTCAAGACTACTTTTGGAAAAGTTTCACTAGCTTTCCTGGAATATCCACTTTTCTCCTTTTTACTACAAACTTCCTCTTTTCTTTTCTTTGTTATTTATAAGACTGTAACGCATGTCTAAATAATATGTTTATATGCAGTCAATTATTGGTTATTACTATCTTACTGTGTAAATCTTTATTTTCAGCAAAAAGCACTCGATGCTGCTATGAATGACATAAATAGCTCATTTGGGAAAGGAAGTGTTACAAGATTGGGAAGTGCTGGCGGTGCTCTAGTGTAGGTGTTGATCGTTGATGATAATTTTTCTGTAGCATGTCTTGTTATTATCATGGTAGTTGATTCTTATGCCTCTTTTTCCCTGTGCAGTGAAACTTTTCCTAGTGGCTGCTTAACATTAGACTTCGCTTTAGGTGGTGGCCTTCCCAAAGGAAGGATTGTAGAGGTGTTATTTTTAGTACCTTTATAATGTTATCCATCTAATTTTCTCTGGTTGCAATCGCAGTGTCTTCTTGTTTTTAGAAGTGTGACACCATAGATCTGATAATAACACTGCATTAGCATTCTACTGATGTAAATGTATCTATCATGGTGGTTCGAAACATTTACTGCCAGAACTGTTACCAGATATTTTGAGCTGCCGGATCCTGAAACTCACCTGCAGTTAGTAAAGACATTACTAGGGCCTCAACCTGTCATTTGGTTTTACTGTTAGTGGAAGGGCTAAGTGATTTAAATAATGATAGACCACTTTCTGGAGTAAATTTCAACATTTTCTCCTTTAAGAGCAAACAATTCCATTGAACTTATAAGATTGCGTGTGTATGTTCTGAAAACAATGAGTAAATGGTTGTTTTGTTCTTCAGCATTTAGCATATCAAGGAATAAGCTGCTGCTTGTTGAACCTGATAATCTTGTGCCTTTCTTTACAGATATATGGGCCAGAAAGTAGTGGGAAGACCACTCTGGCGCTCCATGCAATTGCAGAAGTGCAGGTCTAGTATGTGATTTGATTTTACTTGTATCTATGTGTGTGCAACACCTCCGAACATGCCTATACGTATATGGATGTGCATGTCTATACATATCTAAGAATTATTGAACTAATCTTTACTTAAAGAACAACTTGATTTTTTTTTTTTTAATGTTCGACCTGCAGAAGCTTGGGGGTAATGCCATGCTTGTTGATGCTGAGCATGCTTTTGATCCAGCATACTCAAAAGCATTGGGAGTCGATGTAGAGAATCTGATTGTTTGCCAGCCTGATAATGGAGAGATGGCACTAGAGAGTAATTTGCTTTCCTTGTTAAAATTGAGACTAATGATTCAAAACTATTCACGGCAGTGAGCTTTTTGTTGCGCTAGATTTACTTGAAGTAATTACAATTTATCCTGTTTTATATATTACAGTTGCGGATCGTATGTGTAGATCTGGTGCCATTGATCTTATTTGCATTGATTCTGTCTCAGCACTCACTCCACGAGCTGAAATTGAAGTATGTTATGAATTTATATTTTTTATTATGTAAAAATTTGTGATGTTCTGGAAGGCTGAAACTTTTTCATGGTGTTACTTTTTCCGTAGGGTGAAATTGGAATGCAACAAATGGGTTTGCAAGCACGCCTTATGAGTCAAGCACTGCGTAAAATGTCAGGCATTGCTTCCAAAGCTGGATGTACACTTATATTCCTAAATCAAATAAGACACAAGGTTTTTTTAGTTCAGTGGATGCTACGTTTAGAAGAGTATGGCTAATTTTTGTTACTAAGTATTTGGATGCCTGTGGATGAATGGAATTGATTTTGTGTACCAATATTCTATCCTTAGCACCTTCCATGATCTGACTTCTCCATCTCTATTTTGTATTTCTATCTGATAGCTTATGAAGATACTCTTTTGGGGTTTAACCAGATTGGTGTATTTTATGGAAATCCTGAAGTCACCAGCGGTGGAATTGCTTTGAAGTTCTTTGCATCTGTCCGACTTGAGATACGTCCAACTGGGAAGATAAAGTCGGTAAGCCGAAAATTTGCTCAATCTATTAATCTATATCTTCCCATTTTATTCTATTATTTTAATTCGAAGTGTTTGAAGACATTAGCAATGAACACATCTCTGTTTGTTTTAGGTTAAAGGAGATGAAGATATTGGAGTTAAAGTTCGGGTGAGAGTTCAAAAGAGTAAGGTGTGTAGCTCCAATGACAAGAACATGTGTCCCTGTATTACTTAATTATGTCTCTGACCATTCTGTAGGTTCCCTTAGAACTTCTTATGCTTCATGGAATCTAATTTCCCATTGAAATCTGGTCTTCTTTCTAAACATTCGTTTTCAATATAAATGACTTTTCCTAGTTTTCTGCTCTATCATACTTGAACCCACATTTTTAAATTTCTATTGATGGATGATTTTGTCAAACTTTACCTATTCTTTATTTTATATGGGCTTATTGAAAATTTCTGGTACCTAAGAGTTATTTGCCGCTTCCTCCTGAATTATGTTGTTAATACTAGGCATACTTTATTCTTCTAAATAATTTTTGTTGTAGGTGTCAAGACCTTATAAGCAAGCTGAGTTTGAAATTATATTTGGGGAGGGAGTCAGCAAGCTGGTATGGCCACATACATAGTTTTCTTTATATTGCAGTGTGGCTTGTTTCCCTTATAAATCCTTTTTATTGATCTTGAGTCCATATTCAGGGTTGCATTCTGGATTGTGCTGAAGTAATGGATATTGTCTTGAAGAAGGGCTCGTGGTACAGCTATGGAGATCACAGGTTTTATTTATCAAATATGGTTGGAACTTTTAGATGAACCTTACATGCATTGTGCTGGAACCATTAAATGATCAAACATTTATTTGTTTGATTCTTGCACTTCCAGAGAATACCAATATTGAATTTGCGTATTATTTGCTGCTAAAAACTCGCAGCTCCTTGACGAAATGCGAGTACCCTTGAGCATAAGATTTAAAAGTGTTCAAGAAGTAAAATATAGTCTGATGTATTCTTTACTCTTCGTGTAATATATATTGACAACTTTTCTCTTGATAAGGTGAAAGTGCGGTGAGGATGGGTAATTGGGTTCTGTGTAACGAGGCGGTGAAAGAAATTTGTTTGGAAATATATTTATGTCATATTAAAAACTAAAAACTGAACTCTGCGTTTCAGCTGGTATAGCATTTGGATTAGTTTAAGCTCTGTTACTTATTCCAAGTCTTTTCAATGCGATAACTGTCTTTCAATTTTATATAGTTTATTTGTTGCTCGTCTTATATTAATGTTTGAATGAAGATTGGGACAAGGAAGAGACAGAGCATTACAGTACCTGAAAGAAAATCCTCTCGTCTCCGAAGAAATAGAGAAGGTATTTTACCCACACAGCTCATCCCATAACTTGAATATTTTCTGTATGACTAAGCTCCCCCCTTCGGATTTCCTTCTAGTGCACAACTTATGATAGCTACTTGTGCTGCCGAGGACAAGAACCTTCTCAAAAATTTGCCCAATGAAAATAAAGGATTGAGTTGATTTGATAGGATAAATAAATTTATTGAACCGTATGAACCAAGACATGCATTTTCTATTTATTTCTTTTTCCATTAGTTCTGTGTCATTTTCATTTGATCAATACATGGTTATGTAAGAGAAGAAAAGAAAACTACTAATACGGTGGGTAAGGCTCTTTGAGGTATTTGCAGTCTATGATAGTATGTCTTAATTCCCTTTCGTGGCTTTCAGGTAATAATGTATTTCCTTTTCCATCGTTAAAATTTTAATGTTGCACGAGTTCTATCATTTGAATGTTTACTATTTGTGAGGAAACAAGAGGTATATTATTTATTTATCTGTGCAGAAAGTTCGATCCATGTTTATAGAGGGAATTGGACAAGTAGGGACCTCTTACATGAAGTTGTCGCCACCACAACCTCAAGAAGAAGACATTTTTGAAGAAATTCAATAAGATTAATTGAGCTTGGTTGGAAGATTGATCATCATGTGTCTGAAGAGAGGAACAAACGTTAAAATGGAAGCACAGATTAGATCCTCATTCAGTTCGGTTTGATCTGTTCAGGGTTATCCCTGTTTTGACTTTTGGAGTAACGATTGAAATGCCCATTTTACACATTAGATTTCAATAAAGCGTGTATTTTAGTTGTATTTCATGCACCCCTATGCCAATGCTAGAGAGGAAAAGAAGGGAGAGAATTTGTTCTCTTCAGGGTCTTAAGGGGTTAAAAGGGGATAGAGATGTATAAATTTTGAGATCAACTGAGAAATGCTCACTTTTCTTCTTAACCGCACTTTGAAATTTACCGTTGCCTCAGGTCCTAGAAATGCAGTTTATCATAACCTATTTTTTCTGGTTCCTTTTCTGAGTTGTGGAATTTATCTGATGCAAGAAGAAAAGTGCAACCATACACAGAACATCCATAACAAAGTATTACATATTACAGATGATTTAAGAATCCACAAAATATTGTTCTATAAAGTTTCTTGATACAAGCTAGATTGGACATTTTAATTGCTGAAATACTGGTCTACTGTGCCAAAGCACTTGTGCTGTAAACAAGAAGGGCACCTCCTGCAAGAAGACCAACCAGAGTGACAGCCCAGATTGCTAATCCAGTGGTACCTGCATTTCATTATAATATTTTTATTGTTAAAATCATTATTACATACATTTAAAAAGAAAATATCAAGAGTCTTGTTATTTGTACCCAGAGTTTGACATCCCAAGTTACCTGATGTGAATGAGGGGGTCGGGCCTCACACATTTATTGGCGTGGGGCCCTTGACCCCAATGTGAGTAGCAGGTGACCCATAGTGTCAAACTCTGGATACCTCAAACTCTGAGTACTTGTAGCAAAACTCAAATATCAAAAGCCCTTAAAACTTACGATCAATTACCTCCAACGTATACATCACCACTTGGAGACCAATCATCAGTGTTGTAAATGGGACTGCATTTCAGTCGAGACGACAAATTGAGTTGCCTTATAATTTCGAAGTAAATTGGGGAATGAAAATCATGCATATATGGCTTGTCTAGTAAAGTGAGACGTACATTATTATCGAATCATAAAGAAGTTAAAATCTTTTCAGTTGTACAATTTACCATTCATGCATGTACAATATTCACCTGTATCCGTCGACATTAGCTCCATATTTATCTACAAATTGGTAAACACCTTTTCCCTGAATCAATTTTAGTAAGAAAATGGTAAGAGTGAAATCAATGCAGAAAACACACACGTCCATGGTACATAGTTTGGTTAAACTTTTAAATGCTTATAAGCAAAGAGACTTAAGAAATGCAGATTAAAAAGTAGATAAATGTTTTGAGTTTTGAGCAATTTGTGATTAAAAATAATGTTTGATTAGCTTATAAGCTTAATTTTTTTTTTTTTTTTTACTAAACGTGTACAAGGTAGCTTACCTTGCCCTTCCTGCCAGAGGCATCCAAACCATCCGCAAGTGCCATGCCTCCATTAATTCCTAAAAAAACCATCCCAACAACCTCAGCTTCATCAACCGATTGATTCCAAAATAAAAAAAATCAAATAAAATAAATCAAATTCGACTATATAATTATGTTTCTCCTAAGTTGTCCAATTGAATAAAATAAAGTGGAGACCCTAAAGAAATTGAGTATTTACAAACGATTTCGAATAAAAAAACTAACCAAAAGGTTTGTCGGTTCTGATTTTCTTGCCACCGCTGGCTTCGACTTTGAAAGAGGAGGTTCTTGCAAGTGAGGGGAGCCCTCTTCCTCTTGGTGCAACTTTCTCAAAGGTGAATGGAGAGGGCTTTAGGCATTGTGAACTCATGACTGTGGTTGCCATGTGCTATGCTTCTTGTGCTCTGTCTTCCTAAGAATGTCCTTGATGATGATGATGATGATAATTACCAGCCACTGAGATTGACAGGTTGACACGTGGCGCTGGACTTGTGGCTTGCTTCTGGATATGGTATCAAATTGCAATCTATTTTATCAGCCATTTTTGTTACACTTGTACATCCACTATTGGCTGGAATTGGTGAATGAATTCTTTCCCATTTTTGTCTAAAAAATAAAAAATAAAATTCTGCTTTAATTTTCATTTTCAAAGCACAGGCAGGCTACAAGTGCATTACTCTGTTATTATTTAGAACATTGCAAAAGATTCATGCATCGGGATCAAGTTAAATATAACTAAGCCCTTGTTTGATCCACATTATTGAAATAAAAATACATTTTTAAATAGTATATTGATAGAAAATATATTGTTAAAAAATAAGGAAATGTTTTGTATTTGCGTGTAATATTATTTTATTAAAAATGTGTAGTTGAAATGATGTTAAATCACTATTTAAGAATTTTTTTTAAAAAATAATTTGTTTCAAACAAGGCTTAAATATAAAACGATCTATTGTGCATTGACGTTAGTCCAACACTACAAATAGTTAAGAGTTTTGTGTTAGTGCTTATTCTCTCTTGCAATATTGACACTTGACATAAAGTCATATAAAATATAATATTATGTTTATCAAAAAATAACTTAGGGTCCGTTTGATTGTAAAAATAGAATTGAGGTGGAAAGAAAACGAATTTCAGATAATTAAATTACCTATAAATTGTTTTCTCAGGAATTGTAAATTGTGTTTGATTGGTATAATTTTCCACGTGGAAAATGTTGAAATAAAAGTATTTTTTATGTTCGTTTGACTTTGTTTTACATGAAAATTGTCAATTAAAAAGATGAAATTTACTGGTATTGGGGATGAAATTTATTTTCATTGCAAAAAAAAAAAAATATATCCATCTTTTAGTGTTCGTTTAACTTTGTTTTACATGAAAATTGTCAATTAAAGAGAAATATTTTTTTATAATAATTCTTAAAATTTATTTCCATTACTTTAAAAAAAAAAAAAAGTTAATAGTAACTAGGAAAATCAATCCCCACATTCTATTCCCACAAATGCTACAAAATTACAACTCCCAAAAAAATTCAAGAATTTAATTTCCATGAAAAATAAAACACTATCAAATACACAAAAGTTAAAAATTGACATTTTAATTTCATTTTCCCTAGAAAATTAGTGCCTTACTGTATAGAAAATAAGACCTATCAAGCTGATTTGACGACGAATCAATAACATAAAGGGTGTTTGAATCTTATTTTCATGAAAAATTGTATTTTGGAATGGTAGATTGATATGAAATGTGTGATTGAAAAATAAAGAAAACTTTTTGATTTACGTATAATATTATTTTAATTAATAATGTATTATTGAAAAGAAAAGAAAGAAAAATATATTTTTAAAAGAATGAAAATCAAACAAAGCCATAATTAAAAATTTGTCATGTCATGAGGATTTTATATTCTCAACATGCTAGTACGACTCTATGTCCAGTTCAAGGACTGAAATTTTTCGAATATTTGGTGTCCAACTAAACCCTGAAGTCCCTCTACTCAAAGTGGTCAAAATATTTAGCATCGGACTTCATATTCTTTCCTAAACGCTTAAACTGATTTAAGCATCAAAATACAATCACCCTCGCTCGCATTTTTGACATTTTACGAGCTCGTTTTCTCAATAAAAGAAATAAGAGCAACCCACTTAGACCATCTCTAATGGTTAGACAAATTTGGTGGCGTAAAAACCACTCCAATAGCACACCAAATTTGGGGTACCATTATTCACTTATGCCGAATTTGGGGTAATTATATTTTTCTCATTTTATTTTCTCTTCCTTTTTACAACAAATTTTTGTTCTCTCTATGTCCATTTTTTAATCTTTTAGAATTAATAGATTTGATTTAATTTATAATTTTTTTAATATGATGGTTATTTTTATTTAATATTTATTTTTAAATTCTAATCAAGTAATAATTATTGATAAAATAAATTAAAATTGTTCATTAAAAATTCTAAAGTTACAAATTTGATAATTAGAAGTTAAGAATAAATTAGCACTAGAATATTTATTGATATAATAAATTGAAATTTTTCATTAAATATGATTTTTAATTAAATAATTTAACATAAAATTTGACGTTGGAGAATCTCAAATGATTAAGTGGTCTTAATGATTAATGCAAAGATCTCGCCACAAAACTATTCCAACAGATAAAAAGAGATAATTGCAGCAGAAGTCTCGAGCTTTTTAAATATTAGCAGAATTTCTCCTAACATTTTATTTGTTGCAACTGTCAACCCAAAACTTTTAAAATGTTACATCTTAGGCCCTTTTGAATGAAATTCGTCTGGACAAAATGACGAATTTGATATATTTTCATATAAATATAATGGCTATGAATTTGGTAGTCATTTTGCAATGTTTGTAGTATTCGTTTCAAGAAGGAAGAGGAGCGAAAGTAGCCACTATCGTGATTTTCTCAAAAAGTTCTTACACAAAAGTAGAAACATATGCAAAAAATTTGCCATAAAGGCTCTAATTCCACTTTTTATAGAAGCTATTTTGAATCATCTTCCGGCCCTCAAGGCACATCTCCAAGTGGTAAAAGGGGAGGGTGGAGAAATCCAACTTTGCTTGAGGCTGCTGCGTCAAGGGTTCGAATCCTGAAATATGGATTTGGCTCTTGGGTAAGTGCAAGTATACAAGCAGCCTTCCACCCTGTACCCTTGGAGGCATAACCTGCGATTTACCTCCCTCACGATACTCCAGAGTAGGGGTGGTGGAGGACCCTTAAGGTTAGGCTTTAACCTTTTATTTTGAATCATCTTCCTCTCAAAAAGCCTTTTTAATTAGACAAATCAATTTTTTTTTTTTTTAAACAAATTATTCAAACATGTCCAAAAACAAATTTTATAGTCTCAATTCTTTTGACTTTAAGTCCAGCCAAACAAACTTTGTGAGGCGCTCGACCCAACACTATTCCAAAAGACAAAAATACAATGAACCATTGCACGAATTACACCTTAGAAGTCATGCCATTCTTATGCAATATTATGAAATAGCTGCTACTTCTGAAGCATGTGTTGACGAGATCTGACTTTTGAAAAATTAATAATAACAAATTACTTTTGGACTTGATTTGTGTATTTTTTTATTTTTTATTTTTTTGCAAGGACTTTGTTTACTCCGAAAAGTTTTAAAAGAAAGCTGACAGCACGCAGATTTCTCAAAATGTTCTTACATAAAAATAGAAGAGCATTGCTGCACGCCCAGGCTCAAAGCCAAGGCTAAAAACAGGAGGGCCAAGTGGCGCCCCCCTATTGGAGGGGGTTCTGACCCCTATTGGAGGGGGCAGGTGTTTCTATTTTGAAAAACACTTATTGCCCAGGCTCAAAGCCAGGGCTAAAAACAGGGGGGCCAAGTGGCGCCCCCCTATTGGAGGGGGGTCTGAAATTTCAGACCCCCCTCCAATAGGGGGGCGCCACTTGGCCCCCCTGTTTTTAGCCCTGGCTTTGAGCCTGGGCAATAAGTGTTTTTCAAAATAGAAACACCTGCAAAAGCTTTGTCAAACAGAATCTAATTCTACTTTTTATAGAAGCTATCTTAAATCATCGTCCTCTCAAAAAGCTCTTTTAATTAGACAAATCATTATTTTAAATAAATTATTCAAACATGTCCAAAAACAACTTTATAGTCTCAATTCTTTTGACTCTAATAAGTCCAGCCAAACAAACTTTGAGAGGCACTCGTTTTATATTTGGCGTATTTGTCAAAGTTTTTTTAAAATTATTTTTTCTCAAAATCATTTTTAACCTCATATTTTATAGAATTCAAAACTTATCATCACTTTTTACCACACATTTTTCAAAAGTTTTATTTTGAAAAAAAAAAAATCCTTTTTCTTCTCTCTCTCTCTCTCTCTCATTTTTTTTTTTTTTTTTAATAATGGGAAACGGATTAACTTTAATTCTTTGATGACTTTCTCAAATTAATGTTTGAACTTTGAACGCGACAGTTTATTCCCCTTATCAGCATTTCGATGGCATGATGAAACACCTTCTCCTTTTTTACCAGGAAGTTTGTTCGCTGACTTGAAAACAAGTATTCTCCTCTGACTTTTTCAGATTATTTAATATTATTTTATTGAATAACGTATAATTAGAAAATAACAAAAAGTTATAAATTTACATATAATATTATTGTATTAAAGAATATGTTATCAATAGAAAAAATATATTTTAAAAATAATGAAGATCAAACAAGGACTTAATGCACTCATATATTAAAATCAAACTTTCATTTTAATCACACGTTTTGTGAGTTGTATAATTTCTATATACTTATTCACTACTCATTTATATCAATTTATAATTTCAACAACTTATAATTTCTCCAAAAGAAACATTTATAGATCATGTTTGAATTTCATAATAATCTTCTTATAATTTAAAATCAAAGTAAACTAATAATTTTAATCATATATTAACAACTTGAATTTATTTATTATTCACCTATTTCGTGAGACATATTACTTATCTTCATTATAATCACATTACAATTTTTTCAAACAAGAGAATAAAATAATTTTTCTTATATGACTTTTTACAGTATGTTTTAATAATTGGACGAGCTAAAATCTTTGATTAAAAATAACAGGAAAATTACATTGTTTGTTTCCAACTTATTGCCTAAATATTAAGTTGTTCATTGGCATTTTAGAAGTCGCACACAATTCATGTTTCATGAAGAAAATGTTAATCGATCTCTAATAAATTGTCACGTGGGCATCGTTAAATTGTCTCTTTCAAATTTTTGGATAGCTCCGCAAGTTGAAAAACAAAATTTCATTTCATAAAGTTGAACATGTCGCATGAGATCAAATCATTATGGACTATCAATGTTGATGGAAAAATTAAAAATATTAGGGTGTATTTGATTGCAAGCATTAAAAGAAAATAAATTAGAGGTAATTCAATTGTCTGGAACTTATGTTCATGAAAATTGTCAATTAAATGTGTTTGATTGATTTAATTTTCAATCTATAAAATATTATACATGTCGAATTTTCATTGGTGCGTAGATGAGAGAGAGGAAGAGAGTGAATTTTCTGAAAAATAAAATTTTATTCCCCTTAAAGAAAATATTTTTTTTGATTTTGAGAAAAATATGGCTAAGTGATCAAAAGTAGGAAAATGTTTTCTATAGCAAAAAAAATGTCAGTCAAACAGTACTAAGGTAGAAATTTTGGTGAAAAAGTAAAATTTTCATGAAAAATATTGACAATTAAATGTACTCTTAATTATTTAAGAATGAACGAATTTGTCAAAATTCAACTTCTCCATTTAAACACTGAAATTACTTTTAAATTACCAAAAAGTAAACGTCAAACCAATTTTAAAAACGTGCAACCTGTTTTAAAAACTGGTTTTGTGAAGTGATCACTTAGGTCAAGAGTCATGACGCACGCATGCTTAGTTGCTTACCTCATGTATATGGCGCTGAAGGAAATGAAAGTCTCATTTGGCAGACGGCCAGACCATAAATCTCTATAACGTATAGATGTTTCAGCACTTCATTTTTTCTTCGTTAGTACTTTTATTTTCATATTCTGTTGCAGTTGCAGTTGCCCCTCAAGATTTTCTTAACCCCCTGAAGCTCTCGATTTCACCTGCTTACTTTTCTGTTTTCCGAGGTATTTTTCTCATCTGGGTTTCCATATATTTATTTCTTTGATTTTTTATTTATTTATTTATTTATTTTATTTTTTTTTGTTACTGGGTTTTGGTTCTGTGTATTACTCTAAATTGAGGAGGTGATCTTGATTTGCACACTCCATCACAGATTTTATTTTAGGTTGGAGCTGCTTTTTTAAGGGCAAAATTAATACATGAAAATGGTACTGATTGGAAATGTAAACTTCGTATAATTAATTAAAAGAAGAATCTTCCACTCGGAAATCAGAATAATAACCGAGAAACATTGATAAAATTGGAAATCGGAAAGAGTTGGAATTGTGTTTCTCCAATTCGGTACTCGAACAAATTTGGTTTTCGCTTTTGTTTTGTTTATGAAACTTGCTAGTTTAGCTGCCGGGAAAATCATTTTTCGGTGGGTAAAAAATGCCTCAGTTATCAAAAACCCAAATGTTTCAGAAAAGCCAACACGGCGACTTAGTTTCAACTATATGTTGTAATGCGTATAAAAGAATTGCAAAACCTCCTCAGAAGGAACCTTCGCAATTATAGAGAAATCGTTTCTGAATTTTTACCAGTCTTATGTGTTGCACAATAATTCTTGTTGAAAAGCTATATCTAACGACGACAAACAATCAACTACTAACAATCTGAATGAAAATTGAGAGAGAGAAGCTTGCAATTGTATAATGTATTCAATAACATTGTGGTTGAATACGAAGCATTACACTCTTTATATAGGGTTTAATATACTGTAGCTAAGGTAACAAACAGTATACAGAAAATTAAAATATTTGGAAATAAAGAAATCCTTATTTTGACTCCTTCTTGAATAAACATTTAATGCTCCATCAATATCATTTCCATTCTAAGTTTAAAAATTTTAAACTTCATGATATTTTATTGTCTTTGTAAGGAAGGAATTCCCATTTTAGTATTACTTTGGGTGTATATTATGAGGTCCTGAAAGATTAACAAGCGAATAAATATGAACTCCAAACCCCTATACTGTATCAAGTCAAGTGATACATTTCATGGACTATCTATTACTCTTTCAAAGTTTTAAGTTAGTCAATGATGTAAAAACATGTATTTTAATTTCATGTTTTGCTAAGCTTGACTAGTAGTACTTTTAAGCTTCTTTTTTGCCAAACATATCATAAAAGTAACCTTTTTACTAACAAAACTTACTTTTTGCCAAATATGCTCTTAATTATCACCTAGCTTCACATCTGAGTGAACAAGCATATGCAAACCTGTAATAAATTTGAACCTCTGAAGGAGATATGGCTCAAAATTCCCAGACAAACATCTTGTAGCATGTCTCAAGTATGAATTTTAATGCCACAGAAATTGGAAGGAGTGATCTGTTTTACTTGTATAAATTATTATTGGACCAGCACTTGCAGGATTGTAATTGTATCAATTCATTCTTTCACAACCCTTTGTTTGACAGATATCTAATTTGTTTGGGTTCTTATGAGTTTCTATTTTAATTTAGTACTAAATAGAATCTGTATGAATCAATTTGGCAGGCTGTGTTTTGTTTCACTGAAGCAATTCCAGTGTAGTTCCCAATAGGGAAGTCATTGGTGAACCCTTTAGTGATGACTTCTTGCTTTTCTTTCTTATGTGGTAGAAGATCGAATCCACCAACAAGACATTCATCCGAGCTTGGTGACGGTAAACTCCAACGTAATATCTTGGAATAGATCTTATCTAGACCTTTATTTATAAGTTTTCTTTAGCACTTGAACAGGCAGTGCATAAGTCGTTTTCTTTTAACCTATTTGTTGTGCATATTTAGAATATTCTACTGATGTTGAATCATAAACAGAGCTCCCTGGTGTCCACAATGTTGTACTTTACTCCTACAAAGAGCTGAGAAGGGCTACTAATGATTTTAGTCCGACCAATAAAATTGGGGAAGGGGGGTTTGGTTCTGTTTATAAGGTAGACTCTCCTTCCTATTACACAGTGTTAATTAATGATCTTTGCAGTTTGGAGAATGACGTTGTTTCTATTGAAAAATAGGGAAAAATATGGAATGAGAAAATGGCTGCCATAAAAGTTCTCTCTCCCGGATCAACACAAGGAGTAAAAGAGTTTCTAACAGAGATTCAAGTGATCTCTGATGTACAGCATGAAAATTTAGTTAAGCTTTATGGATGTTGTGTTGAAGGAAATCACAGAATTCTCGTTTACAACTACCTAGAGAATAGCAGCCTCGCACAAACGCTTATTGGTATAATCACTTTTTCTTAAATTACTGACTTCATAGTTCGTGCAAAAGAAAATAATTTCACCAGCTAAAAAATTTTGAAACAATATTTTTCCCCCTTAAAATAAAGAGAAATGAATCTGATGCTGTTAAACGTTGTGCTTTAGGTGGACGTCATAGTAGCATCCAGTTTAGCTGGCAAACACGGGTTAAAATTTGTGTTGGAGTTGCAAAGGGACTTGCTTATCTTCATGAGGAAGTGAAACCGCCTATTGTCCATCGGGATATCAAAGCTAGCAATATTCTTCTCGACAAAGATTTGAGCCCTAAGATTTCAGATTTCGGTCTTGCAAAGCTCATCCCTGTCGACATGACTCATGTCAGTACGCGTGTGGCAGGAACCATGTGAGTAGTAAAATTCCTACTAGATGTGTTGAAAGCATGTTTTTGTATGCTCTAATCGTCGTGTTGAAGTTTACAGAGGGTCTAAGAGCATGTTTGGCTGTGCTTGAAAGTAAGTCAAACTTATATTTAAGTTACTTATTTTGCCAATCCTAATTATAGAGTTACTCTCTGGAAAAGTAGTTTTTTAAGCACAGTCAAACATGCTAGCAAGAAGTGAATTTCATATTCTATAGAGCTGAGCTGATATCTGTCTTAGCCCTGTTTCTCATGTCGTGATTTATTACCTGAATCTATGCCTATTGTGCAGAGGTTACTTAGCACCAGAATACGCAATGAAAGGCCAGCTTACATGCAAGGCTGATATTTACAGTTTCGGTGTTCTTCTCATCGAGATAGTCAGTGGTAGATGCAACACGAACTCATGGTTACCAGCTGAAGAAAAATATATTCTTGAAAGGGTATTAAAAACAATGCATACATCACATTCTTTTTTACCATTGCGTAAATATTTCATATTCTGATATACTATTAATGAGCTCTTTCTAGAAGGTCTTTTAAAAACTTGTTTAAGTCATATCAAGAGTTAAATTGTAGCTCTAAAAGTAATGCTAAAAAAGGGGTCGTATTATTTCTGTACTTTTCATATTGCATAAGCCTTTGATATCCTACTAGATAGCTATTTTCTGAGACATGTAGATGACTGAAATTGTGTTCCAGGCATGGCAACTTCATGAAAGACGGGAGATTGTATCACTAGTAGATACAGCACTTAATGGAGATTTCGACCCTGAACAGGCTTGCAGATTCTTAAAGATCGGTCTTATCTGCACTCAAGATTTTCCAAAACTTCGACCATCTATGTCGACTGTTGTCCAAATGCTAACCAGGGAGAAGGATTTTGATGAAAATAAGATAACAAAGCCGGGATTAATCACAGATCTCATGGACCTAAACATTAAAAGTGCCCCTAAAACCAAAGCTCAAATCAATCACAGCCCTTCCAATTTCGTATCATCTGGCTCTGATAATTTGGACTCTTCAACTTTGTCCCCAGGACCTTCTTCTCAGGCCACCTTCACATTTACAGAAGTATATGATAGGAGCGTTTGAATTGAAAAAAATCCTGCTTAGTCTTACGATTTTGTGAAGATTGGTTAGATTGTATAAAAATTGTTGTATTTATTTATTTTATTTTTTTTAATTGAGTTTTAAGGTTTGTATTTTTTGAACTTTTCGGGATATACATTGGTGCCATATGAATTCACTGGTAGGTAACAAATTTAATTCTAATTTTGAGAGTTACCATAAATTTATTTGCCAATGAATTGATGTCATGTCACCTATGTTTAGCATAAGATAAGCACATATTGTACATAAATTCATAATTAAATCAAGAAATGTTATTGTAGAATTTACTTCTAACCCTATTTTTATTAAATAATGATATATGCCGATCACTTACTAATTTCCAATTTTTATGTTACTTTTTATTAGTTAATTTGGATCGTAAATGGATCAAATTTTAGTATAGAATGCAAATTCAAAGGTTACTTATTCTTATTAAATTAAATTAAAATTAATCATTTCATTATATATTTATTGAGATTAGTGGAAACATCTTAAAATAATTAAATAGAAAATTGTTATCTCTATATAATCTTAAAATCCCATGAGATAACTAACAATTCATTCATCATTGATTATGATACAGTAACATGACGAATATTTGTTATTAGCGTACCTCGATTTTGTCTCAATCAATAAGTATAGTCCAGGTTAATAATCTCAATACAATTTGGGTCTGCGCCCACTTAAAGCCAACCCAAAGGATTGGGTACAATAATATAATGAATACTTACCATTTATGCCAATATAAAAGCTATTGCCTATTAGCTTAGTTTGACCTGGTATATAAATGATTGATAAGTTTACTTTACGTTAACCCAAAAAAAAAAAAAAAAGGTTGAACTCCAATTTTGAGGGCTCCACCGTCCCGTTCTTGGAGAATCGTGAGGGAGGTAAATCGAGGGATGTATCCCAACAGATCAGGGAACAAGAGTTTGCCCGTACACTGGTGCCCACAAAGAGTCCAATTTCATATATCAGGAATCGAACCCTCACACTACGACTGCCAGCAAGGCTGAGACTACCTCACTCCTGTCCTTTGCACTACCGAATTATGCCCCGGGGGGCTACTTTATGTCAACCATTTTAAATGCATTTAAGGGTGTCAAGTGGAACAAACTGCTGATCGACTCGCCTAGCCTCACATATGAGTCATGGGCGCGAACTGGGTGGGGAAATCCTTGTGCGAGCTAATGGTGGCTGAGCTAATAGGTTGGCCAAGCCCTAAAAAAATTGAGACAATTGTCATTGCTACATTTTGCAGTCGTGGAAGGTCTAAAATTGTTATTTCAAGTAGTTGTTGAACGATAGCATGAAAATTTCAATTTGAATTTTTAAATATTTTCTTTGCATTTCAATTTTTTGCCTTGAGATTTTGCTTATAAGAAGGCAGTGACATTGCCGTCAATTTTCACATAATTTATGCTCTCATTACACATTCTCTAAATTTCTTATTTTGATACAATATCTGCTCTCATCACTCTCACAAGTGTTTGATTGAATTTTTTTCTAATATTAACATTTTTTGGTATTGATATTAGTATACCACTTCGAAAAAGAACTTTCACTATTGCTACTTCTATATTTTTTGTTGTATAATTATACCATGTAATTTATGTAATAGCGAACCCAATATCATCGTTTTCAGACGAAATAATTTATTCGGTTTCTTGCCTAAATTTCAAAGATTATGGTTCGGTAATATAAAAAAGAATTAATGTTAATTTATTTTTTTTATTTTGTAAACTATAGAGATAATATTTATTTAGTTTTTGATTCTACATATTCTCATTATGGTAATTGGTACGTTTATCTGGTAATATAATATCTTAATGATAATAATTTGACTCTTACAAAGAAATTGTTAACTACATTGAATTGGATGAACTTAATTGTCACGTTGCATAAATTATTTCACATTCTTTATAAGACTTTAATTTGATAAATAATTTATTTAACATTTCATGTATTCCATGTATTGTTAATAATAGTATTTTCACGATATCTATGCATTTATTTTTTCTATTATTATTTTTTTAAATCCTTGCAGAGCATTTGAATATGATTGTTATGTTAAGTGTTTACTATCATGATACAACTTGATGCTTATATAGGTAAATTAGGGAGTGCAAAATTGGAATATGGGGTGTAAACACCATTTTCAATGTAACTTTCACCATTCTCGAAATCATAGTTGTTAAAATTGAGATCTCGATCCAGATGAGTAATGCTATTCGTAGTCGCTCACTGTGATAGTCGCCCTACGTGGCATACACATGACATGTGATTATTTGATGCATTAATATGGTAGTTTTTTTATTCATTAATACATCAAATAACCACCTGCCATGTGTATGCCACGTAGGGCGACTGCCGCAGTGAGCGACTGCAAATAACATTATTCCGATCCAGATAGTGGTCCAGTCTAAGTGCATTAATTGATCAAGTAAGCAAAGAAACTCGTCAAGAACCGTTGAACTACACAATAATCGTCTGGTTCGATGGATTTAAAAGGGGATCGAAATCAGTTCAATGTGTGAACCAAATGGTTACCAAAGTGCAGTATAACATTTTATGTTCAATTAGCAATGACAGTGATTTGAACTTGAGTTTCCAGCATGAAATTTCAGTTCCTTCACCATTTTGATAATTGATGAAACTTTGTAATATGGTATGAGCTAATTTTTTTGTTTAGATTTAGGAATTTATTTATTTTTTGGATTTCAAAAACATACTTTAATTAAAATTAAGAGCTAACAATTACCCACTGGTTGAACCACTGATCCAGTAATCCAACAATTTTTTTTGAATTGACTATCGGATCGGGCCTAATAACTATTCCAAAAACAGCAGCGGAGTTCAAATTCAAATTTTTGACTTGGATTTTGAATCGAAGTGTAACAGTCTTGAACCTTTGATTTGTTATAGAAATTAAATGACTACGTTTCGTTATCAAATTCAAATAAAGTTGTTTTGACCGATGATGAATGGAATATATGCATTTTATTTTATAATCTGTTTAACGTATTTTGACTTTTATGCAATGTGAATCTCGTTTCCTCAATTTAAATTCTGTTTTATATATATAAGGTGAAGATTCTTTGTTATTACAAGTATTGTCAGGATGGACAACACTTTCATAAATATTTTTTGACGTGCACCATTTATTTATTTCCTAGCTACATTGTTCAATCCTTTTCTCAAATTATGCGGCATCGAATATTGATTTCAGTTACTTCAAAATAATTTAAAATTTATTTTGAAATAAATATATTGTTGATACGAGAAAAAATTATAGAATTTTGGGAGAATTGCTCTATCTTGAACTATACAAATTTAACTTTTTTCTGATTTGAAATATATAAAATTCATACGCTTTGAGCACCTATATGAAACAAGACATTAGTAGGGATCGACTTCTTCAACTTACTACAATGGAGAATGTACAACGATATTGATACCCAATATCATTCAGTATTTACATTATCCACGGCATTATCGGCACTAACAAACATTCTATAATGAAAACCATTTTTATAAATTTTGGACTGATAGGTGGGTGCTGCACGCCTCGTCCTGCGATGTCGTCGACCTCTCAAGGGCCCTGATGAGCCAAAGCGCGAGGACATTTGACCTCGCATTGGAGCATAGGGAGGTCTTCACTGACTTCCAAATGAGGACCATGTCCTCAGAAAAGAAGCTGACCTTTGCTGAGGAGGAGTTGAAGAGGTTGAGGGCCGAGGTAAAGGAGACAAATGCCCAAAAAGTTGAAGACGCTGCCAAGTTGGAATTTGCCTTGGTCCAAATAGAGGCCTTGAAGAAGGAGGCATATGAGTCTCAGTGTGAGGTGACCTCCCTCACTAAAAAGGTGAAGACGTCAAATAATCATCAGAAGGTCACTGTTGAGGCACTGGAAAAAGTAAACCTTGAGCTTGCTGGGGCCAAGGATGCATATAACTTTCTGAATGACCAAATAAAATGGCATGTTGATGAACTTGCCAAGGCGAGGGAGGCAACCAAGGTGGCGGGAAGGAGGTAGTTAAAGAGTTCATTGCCAATTTCCACAACACTGAGGAGTACCGAAGTTTCAGCTCATACTGGAGGAACTTCGGCTACGTTGAAGTGATGGAGAGGGCTGAGGAACTTTACCCAGGCTACGACCTATCTCAACTTAGGTCTGAGTTTTTGGATGAGGTACCTCAGACCCCAGCAGAAGAAGCAGTAAGGGAAGAAGCAGTAGAAAGGACTGAAGAGGGGCCTGACGCTCAGGTTGTTGAAGCTCCTGCTGCAGAGGCGCTCCTTCCATCATCCGAAACTTAGTTTAGGATTCCTTTTTAATTTATATCAATATACTGGCCTTAAGCCCACCTCTTGTAATGTACTCAATATTAATGAATGTCATGTTTTGCAAAGTTTTGCTTTCTTTTCAATATCAAGTGTATGCACCTCGGTAAATAATCAAGCATAAGTTTGAGTTAGAAATCTAAACTTGACATCTTGCTTCATGGTGAGCTAATAATCAAGCCATATAAATGATGACTTAATGAGTTGCACTTAGGTTATTTGACTGAATCTTTCCATTGAGTTCGAATTGAGGTAAAGTGATGGTGGATGAGATATACATGTTGAGGCTTCTCTCTTAGATGTTCAACCTTGCCAAAAGGAGGTATGTGAAGCGAGCCTCGGAGTTCAGGCGAAGTGATCCCAAAGTTGGGAATCGGGACCTCTCCTTCGAGGCTTCAACGCTTCTCTACATGATGGATGGTCCAGCCATGTGGACACTTTTCCCTTTAGCGTTCAGCCTCACCAAAGAAAGACATGTAGAGTGAGTTTCGAAGTTCAGGTGAGGTGACCCCAGAGTTGGGGATCAAGACCTCTCCTCCGAGGCTCCCATGCTTCCTCACATGGTGGATGGTGTAGCCATGTAGAGGCTTCTTCCTTTAGCGTTCAGCCTTGCCAAAGGAAGACATGTGGAGTGAGCCTCAGAGTTTAGGCGAGGTGACCAGGACCTCTCTTCCGAGGCTCCCATGCTTCCCTACATGGTGGATGGTGCAGCAATGTAGAGGCTTCTTCCTTTGACATTCAGCCTCGCCAGAAAAAGGCATGTGGAGTGAGCTTGGAGTTCAGGTGAGGTGACCCCAGAGTTGGGGATCAGGACCTCTCCTCCGAGGCTCCCACACTTTGAGAGTAGAATCTGATTTTAAATGACATTTTATTGAAGTTGAAAACCTATTACATAAGCTGAGAAAGGTCGTCCACCGATGTAGTACAATCATTGGTAGTAAATTTCAAGATGTTCAATGTTCCATGGACGAGGCTATGCCCTGTCGTCCATGTCTTCAGTTCTGTAGGTGCCAGGTTTGAGTTCTTCTTTGATTCTATAAGGACCTTCCCAGTTTGGACCCATGGTACCTTCGCCAGGCCCTTTGGAGGAGAGGAAGACTTTCCTAAGGACTAGGTCATTATTCGAAAGGATCCCTTCTTCACCTTGGAGTTGAAATATTTAGTCATTTTCCTTTGGTAAGTAGCAAGCCTCAGCTGGTAGTCATCTCTTCTTTCATCAATGAAGTCGAGGTTGAATCTCCATAGCTCGTCATTAGTTATTTCCCTGAAGTATAGGCGACGAGGCGATGGTAAACCGACCTCGATAGGGCTCATGGCTTCTGTCCCATAAGCCATGAGGAAAGGAGTTTCTTCTGTAGGAGTTTTGGTGATAGTTCGGATTGCCCAAAGCACTCGGGGCAACTCATCAACCTAGGTTTCCTTTGATGCATCCAGCTTCCTTTTGAAGACGTGTTTGATAGTCTTGTTTACAGCCTTCACTTGGCCATTGGCTTGAGGATGATGAGGCGTTGAGAAGTGCTTCTTGATTCTGAGTTCTTTGCATAGGTTCCTGACCTTCTTATTGTCGAATTGTCTTCCATTGTTTGAAACTATGGAATGGGAAATTTCGAACTGGCATTTGATGTTCTTCCAAAAGAATTTGGAGGTGTTTGCTTCCGTGATTTTTGATAGCGGTTCGGTCTCAACCCACTTCGTGAAGTAATCAATGGCCACAATGATGAAGTTCACGCCTCCTCTGCCCTTAGGTAGGGGACCTATCAGGTCCACGCCCCACTTGGAGAAGGGCCATAGGCTGGAAATGGTAGTTAGATCCTGCGAAGGTTGCCTCTGAATGGGAGAGAACCATTGTCACTTGTCACATTTGCGCACGAATTGAAGCGCATCCTTTTTCAAGGTGGGCCAATAGTACCCTTGTCTCAGTACCTTTTGTGCCAAGGCTAGTCCTCCTGAGTGATTGCCACAAACATCTTCGTGGATTTCTCTTAGAATGTAGTGGACTCGTCTCTTCCCACGCAGCGAAGAAGTGGAGAGGAAAAGCTTCTTTTGTAGAGTACGTCATCAACGTAGAGGAAATGAGCTGATCTCCTTCTCAGTTTGTAGGCTTCATCTTTGTTAGTTGTCAGGACCTAGTCTTTTAGGTAGGCTATAATTGGTTGCATCCAGGCGGGGGTCCTTCCGACCCACATCAGTTTAGGAACCTCGGTAGACGACGTGATGAGGTGCTCAATTGGTACTATTGCAAGTAGTTCGGAGTCCTTACTGCTTGCGAGTTTAGAGAGTGCATCTTCATGTGCATTCTCGAGGCAAGGGATTTGTATTATTTCGAATTTTTCAAAAAATGGGAGGAGGTTCATCACCATCTTTAAGTAGGAGGACATGGTTTTATCCCTAGCTGAAAAACTGTCATTCACTTGGCTTACCACCAACTGGGAGTCGCTGTTGATACGCAGCCTCCTTACTTGCATTTCTTTGGCCAATCTAAGGCCTGCGAGGAGTGCCTCATACTCAGCTACGTTGTTGGTGACCTTAAATTCGAACCTCACAGCTGTGTTCAACTTGTGACCTTCTGCTCTGACAAGGACTACTTCAGTTCCCAAACTTATGTCTCCAGTCGAACCATCCACGAACAAGTTCCACACGGGAGGCTCAACGGTTCCATAATCTCTTTCACCTCGGGTACATTGACGAACTCTGCTACAAAATCAGCTAAAGCTTGGCCCTTGATGACTGCCCTTATTTTAAAGATGATGTCAAATTCACTTAACTCCACTGCCCATTTTAGTAGTCTTCCTGAGGCATCCGGCTTCTGTAGCTCTTGCCTCAAAGGAAAGTTGGTCAGCACGTGAATGGTGTGTGCCTGGAAGTAAAGCCTCAGCTTCCTAGAAGCTGTGATCAAAGATATAGCTAGCTTTTCTATATTGGGATAGCGAGTTTCTGGAGATAGGAGTGTCTTGCCGGTATAGTACACAGGGAGTTGGGTGGCTCCTTTCTCTCGGGTCAGGACCACGCTAATGGCCTCATTGGAGACGGTCAGGTATAGTTGGAAGATATCGCCGGGCTTAGGCTTGAAGAGGAAGGGGGCCTGCCTTAGATGCCTCTTCAGGCCTTAGAAGGCCTCTTCACACTCCTCATTCCATTCAAACTTCTTTCTGGCTTTCAATATCTTAAAGAACGGGAGGCATTTATCAATGGCCTTGGAAACGAAGCGGCTGAGGGCTGCCACTCGTCTCGTTAGGCTTTGGACTTCCTTGGGTTTTTGGGGTGATCTTATCTCGAGCAAGGCATTGATTTTTTCGGGATTGGCTTCGATCCCTCTTTGGTTGACCATGTACCCCAAGAATTTGCCAGAGGCAATGCCAAAAGCGCACTTGAGGGGTTGAGCTTCATCTTGTTCCTCCTGATGATTCGAAAAGTGTCATCCAAGTGCGTCACATGGTCGACCACCTTCAGGCTTTTCACAAGCATATCGTCAACGTAGATTTCCATTGTCGTGCTGATGACGTCTACAAACATTTTGTTGACAAGCCTTTGATAGGTGGCCCTGACAATTTTCAACCCGAAGGGCATAATCTTGTAGCAGTAAAGGCCTCTGTCAGTGATAAAGAAGGTGTTCTCCTCATCGGCCGGGTACATGAGTATTTGGTTATAGCCAGAGTAGGCATCCATGAAGCTCGGGAGCTCATGCCCGGTGGTGGAGTCTACTAATTGATCAATTCTTGGAAGTGGGAAGCTGTCTTTGGGGCATGCTTTGCTGAGATTGGTAAAATCAATACATACCGTCTACTTACCGTTGTGCTTCTTGACTAGCACCAGGTTGGTGATCCACTTCGGGTAGATGGCCTCTCTGATGAAGTCATTCTTGATTAGCTTCTGCATTTCTTCCTTCAGAGCCTCATATCTTTCTGGGTTGAGGGCTCTTCTTTTCTGTCGATGCGGGGCAACCTTAGGATCTATCTTTAGGTGGTGACAGCTGACCTTGGGGTCTATGCCCACTATGTCCTCGTGCTTCCAAACAAAGACATCAAGATTTTTGCAGAGAATGTCTTTCGATCTTTCTTTCATGTCGTTGCTCAGGCTTATGCCTGTTTTCAACACCTTCGTGTGGTCGCGAGGGTTGACTGGCAAGCTTTCTAGTTCCTCAACTAGAGTTGTTTGGGGTTCGTGCTCAATCACGTGGGGATCGATCTCATCGATCATGGAGAGTTCTTCCTGCTCGGGAGAAGCGTCGATCATTTCAACATCCTCTCGTTCGGGAAGGGCCTCACTTGGGATGTCTGCCATAGCTACATCGATCAGGATGGCTTGACCTTTTTGATGGAGCTCAGGTCCAATAGAAGCAAGCCCTACGACCAATCCAACAAGAATGCGAGGCATTCTAAGTGAGATGTCCAAGATAAAAGGAACGATGGGAAGAATCGACGTACTATTCTCTGGATCCTCTTTGGTCACCTCTCATTATTATCACCCCGTTCTCAGTTGGGAGTTTCATGCATAAGTGGTGGATGGAAGTGACGACTCCTAACCCCTTCAGGGATGGCCTACCCAAGACTCCGCGGTAAGCCGACCGACTGTCTACAATAAAGAATTCAATGAAGTTCATGGTGGTTTGGGGGGGCTCTCCCATCTCTACTGCCAATGTTATCTTCCCTCTCGGAGTGATGCTATCCCAAGTAAATCCGTATAGAGGAGTGGTGGTGGGCGTCAACTCATGGTCCAGGATCATCTTGTCAAAGGTGGATCCGAACATGATGTTAACGGAGCTGCGTTGTCTACTAGCATTCACTTGAGCCCATTTCGGGCCACCATCGCCCTTACTACAGGTGCATCACAATAGGGGTAATGAACCCTTTCAGATTCCTCTTGGGTGAAGACAATGGGTGGTACTTGGTTCCTTTGGGAGCTACTATCCACGATATAACTAATCAGTGGGAGGCGTTTGGCCTCTCGGGCGTAGTTTTGTTTTGCGTTTTGAGTCTCCCCCACATAGGGGCCTCCAAATATGGTGTCTATCTCGTGAATAGGGGCCTCCTCTCTTGTGTGGCGATTCCCATGATGCCTGTGTCCTTCCCTGGGTCTTTCCTCGCCATGTTCCCTTTGGCGGGGGGATATATCTCGCTGGCAGGGAGCCTCCTCACGCCTTGGTCGCTGGTCGTTCCTAGGCGGGAGCCTATTCGCCTGTGGTGACTCGTTCCTCCTGTCTTGGGGGTTTTTCTGCCGGTTGTGATATGTGTACTCCCGACACTCAGACGTGTCATGATCGTAGGAGCGGTGGTACGTATAATAATCGGGGGGTTCTGATTAGGCCTATTCCTAGGTCCTGAACCGCTCCCCCGACCTCTTCCTCTACGGGGGGCCTATTGTGAAGTTCCTGCTTGCGGGTTGGTGGTAGTTAGATTGACATCTTCATATGTCAAAGTTAGAACTGTGTTCAAGGTAGTTGTGACAAGTGTTTTCCCTGTATTTCCATTACCAGGTGGGTTCATTTGGTAGTCCATCAGGTGGAAGGTCGGTCCCCTGGCGCGCTGTCTTTTCTTGAGGTGGGAAGCCTCTGCTGGCCCGATTTCGATGCTCAATTAATTCTTCATTAATAATCTCCCGCCTCATCATTTCCAATAGGGCATCGTAGGTGGTGGGATCTTGGTTTTGCACGTCTCTCTAAAATAGTGTGTTCATATTCAGACCTCCTCTTAGGGCTGACAAAGCTTCATGATTGATAACTTGCATGCAATACGTCATTTCATCGATAAAACGTGATAAAAAGCTTTTCAGGGATTCCCCATGTGCTTGCCTTATATCTCGAATGTGCTGGATGGGGCCTCTCTTTCCTTGCTCACCGCAAACCTCTTTAGGAAAGTGGTATTGAATTCTGACCAACTCCTTATGCTTCAAAGCAGCAGTTGACTATACCGAATTTCAACCGCTCCACTAAATGTCAAATGAAAAGCTCTACACTTCACAGCTGGGATGGCGCCTCTAAGGTTCATATGAGTTTTATAAGCGCTTAGATGTTTTTTCGGGTCACCTCTCCCATCATATTTTGGTATCTTGGGCATTACATAGTGGCTCAGAACCTGGGCATTTCTTAGTTCCCTTGAGAATGGCAGATTTACATCGTCGTCGTCCAAGTCATAGGACCTCTGTTGCTCATCTGAGTTATTATTCTCTTCGGCTTCGTACCTGGGTGGCTGATGAGAAGGTCCAGCTTGGGTCCTAGCCTCCTCTTCCCTCCTTTGGCACCTATTTCTAGGTGGAGCAGCACAGGGGACATTTTCATGCATTTCCTTCGACTGATGAGATATTGGAGGTGGGGGCTGTGGTCTATTCCGAGCTCGTGTTGCTATTGTTGCTGTTGCCTACGCCTTGATTCTGCAGGGCTAATTCTGTCAAAGACGATGTTAGACCTCCTAGGTCTTTGTTTTGGCTCATATGCTAGTGGAAAGTTGTCCTCGTTTTACCAGGTCTCGGTGGATCGGGCTGCAGCATAATTGGAGAAAACATCAACTTCTACTTCCCTCTCCATGGGGCTTCTGCCTCGGTTGTATTCTGGTGATACAACCCTCTGGGTCTGGACTTCTTCATCTTGGTCGTAGTGCCCTTGGGGTACATAGGGATGCATAAGAAAGCCTCCTTGGCTCTGGATTTGGGCCATGAGAGAACTCATGGCCATGTTTTGGCTAGCAATGTCCCTCATGTTTGCGGCCATAGTGGCCATCTCCTTTGACAATTGAGCGTCCATCCGAATGCCACCTCTTCTGTAGTGGTGGTAAGACCGATGGGGGCATGGGAGTGACTCAAAGGCGCGGGACGAGAACGTTCAGAATCCGACGAGATGTTTGCATAATGATTGTACAATAATTACTAATCGATCTTTGTAGAATGCGAGTATGAATTCGTGTATGTTGCAAGAGAGTAAAATATAAAGGATGTTGTATTTATTCTTATGTTGAATCTTGCATTACCCCTTTGAGAGATACATGGGGGCGTATTTATGGTATTACAACTTAGATCGTAGCCACTCATTGATAGTACACGTGGCCTTATCTAGTAAGTTTACATGTCAAATTATAGGCATCATACTTGACTTCCTAGCTTGCTACACATTTATTAATTGGCGGCTCCACCACTACATTGATAGGACAAGGCACTTGTACTCTATGATGGGTGTCCCATCAATCGCTCAGGAAAGATCCTTGTGTAAGACCGGATCTCTGGGGAGGAGCGCTGCTTAGAGTCTCAGGACTTCGGAGGGGAAGGGCATCGACTAAAGGGCCTTGGCTACAAGATTTCCTCGACATATTAGCTTCGGCGACAGCACTTGGACCACATCTGGCGTTGTTATAGTATGCTAGTGAACTCCTGTTGGTATGGGGCCATTGGGCCTCAAATAAAATGTTAAGCAGTTCGGAAGAATTGGGCCATGGGCCCCAGTGGGTCGGCCAAGTGTATCAACACGTAATAGGTCTAATTCCATATCTTAGGAATCGAACTCTCACACTACGGCTGCCAGCAAAGCTGAGATTACCTTACTCCTGCCATTTGCCCACAAAAGATGTGTCGCTCAAACTTATTGAACCACGAGAAGTCTTAGTTAGAAACTCATAAAGGGTCTGCCAATTTACATCGAATTGACTTATCAAAGTTGATCTATCAACCTCTATATAAGCCTAAATTATACTACCTAAAACATGAAAACACAACGTTTGAAATAGTCATAAGGCAACTAAACACCCTCTGATTAATGCTTTGGTATAACGGTACATATTTTCGTATTTGTCAACGTTTCACAAGATTGATAGAACACTTCAGCAAGGAAAAAATAATATGAGTTTTATTGATAACCAAGTAACATGGGGAATTAAGGTGAGGCACCTGTCATTGCGTTTTTTTACCGTTTATCGATATGTTGCAAAAGAAAATTATATATCATTCGCTTCAGAGGCTCGATCTTTCCCATTATCAGCTCGTCTTTTTTAGACACTTCACGATCCAACCAGTCGCTTTCTCGCTTCAACTGTGATACAATTGCTCCTATTGGATCACCATGAAGATTCTTTGCATTGTTCTTTTCAAACACCTGAAAACTAGTATCTAGGGACTCCTCATCAAACCTAAAAAACCACATTTGCATTTCCAATTGTAAATTCTTGGCAAGTTCTACAGTCTCGTTCATTCAGTTGCCCTGAGTCCATGTTCCAGTGAAAGATGATGAAACCACTTTTGTTTTATTCTTGACAGGTGCATTGGCAGATTGTTTCTGTGCAGTTTCTTCCAATTTCATCGAAGTCTCAAAATTTGGGCTAGTCAAGAGGGAGGTTACTTCAAGATTGGTAGCTAAAGCAGCTTTTACCCAAAGGGCAGCCGATTTTGATTGCTTATTTTCGATATCTTGACGAGTTACCGAATTATGATTTATAGCAATTGATTCAACTAATGCTTTATATTTCACAACATCTTCATAGATTGACATAAATTGATCAATAGTAGGCAGAGGATTTTTGGGCTTCGATGTCATATAGAGATCGGAAAACATGCTGTGAACAGTAAACAGGTGAAAAGGTATTAATGTTCAAATGAATTATCTATTATGTTTTGTGATATCTATCATCATAGACAAAACTATCAACTAAATTCATAGCTAGGAAGGAATTCTATTCATTTTAGATTACAATTGATTCGATGCTCTTTTAGTTATAAACTCAAAACTTCCTAATACAACCTTTGAATCAATAGAAAATAAAATAAAATTTTGCTAATGAAATTGAACAAGTTGGTTCATAGGTCAATAGAGTAGCATATAGTAGCATCAAAGGTGAGAGCATATTAATTTAACCAGAGTCTAGAACCAAATTCAGCTATGATCTGCATTTGATTTCCTATGAATAACGGTATATACAACACATTCAAACATTTGATCCAAGAACTTTGTGTTCAAAGAGAGAGAAAGACAAACAGAGAAATGAATAATCACCTTGGGCTCCTCACAATAGAATCTGTGGCAATGGCCTCTTCTAAAGCTTTGGTTGCAGCTGCGGACGTAACCAATCTCCTTTGCATAGCTTCCTGTACCATGACAATATAACTAGTCATATTCCAGTTGTTCAAGAATAGATTTAAATAAATGGGTTTCCCCTCTAATAATTTTGACTTTTAGATGAGTTAACTGAACATAGTATGAAGCAGGCAAGACTTTAAGTTTCACCCTCATCCGCTTATGAAAATTGTGTACGCATCTGTTGATGGAAAATGGATGCAGATTTCAGAGATGGTGCGTGTTGAAGACTAAATTTAAATACATAAATGTGTTTCCCCTCTAACAAGTAACAACTTAAGCTTTTAGATAAGCTCTTCAAACACAACTATGCAGGATTCAAGGGAGTTAAATACACCAATTCAAGTAAGCAATGAACACAACAATATAGGCAATTAAATTGTAAACAAACTATACCTTCCCAAACAATGCAAGGCCCGAAGAGAGTGTATCCAGTGGAACACTTCCATCAGTCCATTTCTTTTCATGAATAGCGATTACTGAAGATGAATCATTTGGCTTCACAAGAAGAGGAGGGTTCTCAGCCACGTCTGATTTTTGTTTTTCATCCGAATAACTGTGATAAGATTGTTGCTCATTTACATCACCTAACCGCCTAGATATAGCAGCCTGTAAAATTGTGACATATAACCAATGGATGTCAAGGAAAGATATTGTTGATTAACATGTGCATTAATTAACATCCATAATGGAAAAAATGTTTTTAACTCATTCTAATCACAATAATCATCCTCGGCTAAAAGGAAAATTCAAGAAATTTTAAAAATGGATTCATGAACTGACCAGAATTATGATCCCACTTATGCATTGTGATATCAGTTGACATAGTAAACCACTTCCAAAGATAGGCAATGTAAATTGTGACACGCCAATGCGAAACGTTCGACCCTCACCCCGGGGGTGCTTTACCTCTACAAGAGACCTTTGACCCCCCCTGGGGAGCTCTACCTCTACAATCAACCGTCGAACCCCCTGGGGCGCTCTACCTCTACAATAGACCGTCGACCCCTCCTAGGGGCGCTCTCCCTCTATTCAAGACCAACGACAGGCATGAGATTACTTATAAGGCCATCTCAACACTTAGTCTCAAAACCTTTGATCAATTAATAACGTTACACGGCGGTCACCATGAGCACAACCCCCCGAGGTAGTCAAAACTCCCTACTCCAAACGTGGGGATAATGGGAAGGCCAGCGTGGGACACGTGGCACCACAACCACCTGGCTCCCGCTCAACTTTCGACGTCAATAAATACTTCCTAAGGGCAATAGGTATGATTTGATTGCACATTTTTTAGCCTTCTGAATTCCAAAATTATTTTCTCCTAACGCACCTACTGATTTTCACATCGGAGGTAAAACGGGGGAGAAAGCCCCGCCCTCACTTTTCAGGTTACACTCGACCATCAGAGCAACAGAAATGCCTAAAGGCTGCTAGACATATCAGGAGGCGTTATTCCACCATCGTTTCATTGGCGCCGTCTGTGGGAAAGATTTGAACTAAAAAGTTATGTCGAGAAGATGAACAAGGAGTGATACTCGTTTGGTTGGAAATACGGCGAAGACGGAGTCGGAGTCAGTTGCAAGGGGTCACGAGCCACCGCCGCCTCCGCAGTATGTGACATAGAGTTAATTCAGCGCTTTGGAGACTTAGTTGGCAACAATGATGGTGCTCTTGCAAAACCAGTTGCAGAGAGACACGGTCCTCCATTGAGTCCGACGGAAGCGACGAACCAGCAATCGCCTCAAGCGCCACCCGCGGTTGTTCCACCAATCCCTCTGCAGGGGACGGGAGGCGCGGGGGCTCCAGTGGTTATAACTCAGCAGCGCCCGCAAGCCATGGTTGACCTCGAACTAAAGATGGAAGAAATCATGGCCCAGAAGATCGATGATATACTGTCCAAGAGAAAGGATAGGCGGAGGCAGATGGTTTTGGAGGAAGACCCATTCACCCCTGAAATCATGGCGGTCCCCTTACCTAAAGGCTTCAAGCAGCCCATGATAGAAGCATATGACGGAGTCACAGATCCTTTTGACCACTTGCGAACCTTTGTAGACCTGATGAGACTTTATGCCGTCCCGGACGCAGTGATGTGCCGGTCCTTCCTCCCCACACTCAGGAGGGAGGCCAGGGACTGGGTAGCAACCTTGGCCCCACGGTCTATCAAGACATTTGATGAGCTCTCCAGGAGCTTTGTGGCTTACTTCCTAAGCAGCAAGAGGAAGAGAAAGACAGCCATTGGGTTGATGCAGGTCGTATAGAAGAAAGACGAGTCATTGCAGGAATACTTGGCTAGGTTTAGATGGGCAACTCTTGGCATAAAAGACCTACAAATGTCCGCAGTGGTTACTGCCTTGATGAACGAAACGCGAAATCGAGCCTTTAAAATGTCACTCTCCAAGAACCTCCCAGAGTCAATGCATGAGCTATTGAAGAAGGGAGATAAGTATGTCGATGCAGAGGAAGCGGAGAAAGTGACAAAATCTCATGGACGGATGGGAGATGGAAGTACATAAGCGAAAAGTGTATGATGAGCGAAGGCACACTGATAAGAATAAGCCGAAGAATGAACGCATGAACAAGGGTTATGCCCAAGACCGATCGGTCAAGCAGAAGCGAGAGGAGGCCAAGGTACCCACCCCTTTGAACATTCCACGTACGAAGTTATTACTGGAGATACAGCACATGAAATAGCTCGAATGGCCTAAACCGTGCTGACTTCCTCCAGCAAGAGGAATCACAGTAAGTACTGCCATTTTCACAAAGATCACGGACATGACACTGAAGAATGTCTGCAGTTGAAGGAAGAAATTGAGCGCCTGCTAAGGTGGGGACTATTGGCTAAGTATGTAAAAAATGATAGGGGCAAGCAAAGGCTCGAAGGACTACCCCCACAAAAGGCAGGAGTGATGAACATGATCATTGGGGAAGTAGCATCAGGTGGCGACTCAAATTCAGCTAGGAAGAGCTATGCACATTCCGCAGGGGTCTGCTCTATCAGAAAAAAGTAAGGTTCAACCAGAGCATTACTTTCGATGAAGAGGACTTGATCGGTATAACGCATCCCCACGATGACGCCTTAGTGATAGTAGGCGATATAGCGGATTTTGACGTGAAGAGGGTGCTCGTCGAAGGAGGAAGTGCAGCAAATGTCCTCACCTGTGATGCCTTCTCAGGTCTAAAAATTTTCCCAGAGAAGTTGAAGATGGTGACTACCCCTCTACAAGGCTTTGGAGGGGCAACAGTGATACTGGAGGGAACTGTAGAGCTTCTAGTTATGCTAGGCACATACCTAGTGACAGTGGTGATTGTGACTAATTTCTTGGTTGTCAAGACCCTCATGGCCTACAACACCATCTACGGTCGGCCATTGCTAAACGCAGAGGAGTCGAGAGCGTGCGAGGGGACCAGCACGCATCAAGGAAGAATGAAAGTCAAACAACCCGACGACACAGTGACTAGAGGAGAACTCGACCTTCTTGAAGAGGTAAGGGAGAATGGGGCAATAAGAATGATGGCTTATAAACGAAGAGCCACCGAGTACTTCAACCAGAGAGTAAAGCCAAGAGTCTTTCAACCAGGAAATATCGTGCAAAGAGATGCAGCAGCGGTAGGACACTCCCCACCAAAGCTTGGTCCAAACTGGAAAGGCCCATACGAAGGAATCCGCGGGCTAGGAAAGGGAGCTTACAGCTTGAAAGATATGAAAGGAAGGCCACTAGGTAGGTCGTGGAACGCAGAACGCCTCAAAAAATATTACCGGTAGATTTCGAAATAGGTGCACAGGCTGCGCTTTTATAAATACAATAGAATAGGTTGCATCGTTTATTCTCTCCATATAACGCCTCACGAAGGCGCCCTTAGTTGTAATATTTTATCTTATTCAATGAAAGACCTTGGTAGTGGCAGATGATGAGGGCGCTACGGAAGGGCCAGCCTAGCAGGGACGTCCCGGTGCGCCTACTGAGCTCACAAATCCAAGAATTTTTTATGCTAACAGGAATCTTGAATCTCCAAGCTTATCCTATGAATACATGTGGACAACATAGCCCAAGCGGCTAGGCGGAGAGCCATTGAAACCAAAAAATTGGTTAAGGCCCCAAACCGCTAGACCATGCCCCCGACGGTCGACATAGCCTAGGAGGCTAGGCGGAGAGCCATTGAAACCAAAAATTTGGTTAAGGCCCTAAATCGCTAGACCATACTCTCGTCGGTCAAAATAGCCCAAGAGGCTAAGCGGAGAGCCATTGAAACCAAAAATTTGGTTAAGGCCCTAAACCGCTAGACTATGCCCTCGACAGTTGACATAGCCCAATGGGCTAGGCGGAGAGCCATTGAAACCAAAAATTTGGTTAAGACCCTAAACCGCTAGACCATGCCCTCGACGGTCAACATAGCCCAAGAGGCTAGGCGGAGAGCCATTGAAACCAGAAATATCGTTAAGGTCTTAAACCGCTAGACCATGCCCTCAATGGTCGACATAGCCTAAGAGGCTAGACGGAGAGCCATTGAAACCAAAAATTTGGTTAAGGCCCTAAACAGCTAGACCATGCCCTCGACGGTCGACATAGCCCAAGGGGCTAGGGGGAGAGCCTTAAAAAGTCAAAAAATCAGCTAAGGCCTAGCGCACGCGAGACAAATGACATTCACCCATGCTATCAAACAGCTGAACGTGAGAAATAACGCTAGGAGAAACAAGCTTCAACATTAATAACCGTCGATAACATAGCATTTATACAAAAAGCATGTAATGTACTCTTGTCCACACCTTGGACAAGTAGGAAACGATGCTACATGTAGAGATAAAAGGCAACACAAAAAAGAGAGAACTGACAAAAGGTGCTATTGCTAAGTCATGCTTCAACTCGAAGGAGAAACACCACCACTGCCGCCCCGCGACGAAGGACCAAGTGACCTAGATGATTGCGCCCCACTCTCCTTCCCCTTGCATTGTGCAAGGAACTTGTCAAAACCTGAGGGATTCATGGAAGGGTGCTCGGTCGATATCCATTCCTTGGTCAGTTTGAAGGACATTGCCATCGCCTTCCCCCCGTACGAACGCAAAACCTCGGCATAATTAGACGATGACTTGTACTGCTCAACAGACGCCTCCAAGTCCCTAGTGTACCCAGCAGAGGCCTTATACCTCTCAACCGCCTCCTCTTGAGCATGAGCCAACTCAGACCGCAAATTGTCGTTCTCTGTCTCCTGCTCACGGGCTCGAGCCTCCGACTCCTTAAGAGATTTCTTTAAGGAAGATATCTCCTTCTTGTAGTGATGAGCCTCCTTTTTCTTTTCCTTTGTAAGAGTCTTCAGCTCTAAGGCCAGGCGACAACTCGATTCGGTAAGCCCAGTCTGAAGCGCCACCACCTAAAGGATGAGAAGACAATATAAGAGTCGAGTGGTATAACCATGCATAAAAAAAAGTGTATGTACATATATATAGAATTAGAAGCGTACTCTCTGGAGATAGACTGCTGTAGCCCTCTCAATATCGTCTGCGCTACGTCCTACAATCGAACTAGTTTGTTCGGGTGTCACTAAAGATTTAAGTACCTCCATCTCCCGATAACCCCGGGTAGAAGGAAACCCGAAAATAGGAAGAGAACCCTCATGCTTCCCCCGCGTATGACTGGAAGAGCCAGGCCTAGGAGTAAGAGCAACCTCGATAGGCTCGTCTGAGGGCTGGGGAGTCTCTTCTGCTACCTGAGGACTTTCCCCTTAGGCCACCATATTTTTCCTCTTTAAGAGGGCGGGACATGGCTTAAGATCACTTCCATGCCCTTGCTCGTGCAAGGAGTCCAAGGTCCTCTCCAGGTCAAATTCCATCCCTGTACATGCAAGGTAAGGCTCGTTAGGCCAGCAAAACAAAAGAGTGTGAGAACACAAAATAAAGAAGGGAAGCTCAAGAGTTACCGTCAATGGAAGAGAGACCCTCGTCAGCTCTCGGCGGGGTCTTCAACACCTCGTCCAAATCAAAGTCCATATCTGCATGCATATACCCAAATATATTAGTCCCAAAATATACGAATAAGAAATATGTTCAAGTCAAAAATAAAAGAAATCGATGTAAGCAGCCTACTAGTAGGACAACTCATCCCGACTATCAACATATTCCTCATGGTCAGGACCGATCCTAAGTTAGGTGCAAGAGGGAGTGTATCAACCAGCTGTTGAATTTGAGCTTTTAGAGTAGAGGAAGCATCTACTTGACTATTGAAAAGGCGAGTTTGAGGGTGCCGCCAATTGGTATTGAAAGGAAATCGACCTACTGAAGGCCGAGCAAAGAAAAATCGAGATTTCCAACCACTATTTGAATTCCTGAACTTAGGAAACAACAACGGAACCCTAGCGGTAAAAAAGATGAACGCATTGCACTGAGCTAATACGTGCATCTCAACGACACGCCTAAAGAGGTCTATGGAAAGCGAAATTCGCCTCCTAAGGGAAACATACAAGAAGTAGAGTGCTTTTTTCCAAGCATTGGGGTTTATTTAACTAGGAGTAATATGAAACTCATTGAAAATCGGCACAAAGAAAGGATGGATGGGTAGCCGGAAACACCATCCATGATGTCCTTATACATCGATATCTCGCGGGGGTCGGACCCGAGGAGCCTCTCTTTGGGCCCGAGGGCTCTATAGATGTAATCGTCGACCCGATCATACCTAGTAAGACATTTCTCTAACTTAAGCGGAGAATTATAAAGGCTAAAACTTTTTGGAATTTCAAAGGGGATGATCTCACCAGTCGAATCTTGCTCGATTTCTAAGTTTTGATTTGGAGATTTGGTAGAGCCAATATGTCCCTTGGGAGAATTTGAAATAAAGGCTTGAGAATCAACTTAAAGGTTTTGGCTATCAGACTCAAATGGAAACCCATCAGACGAAGGAAGAGAAGCTGAAGGACTTCGATCGGTCAAACCTCCGACCGACCACCCGAATACGCAACGGGGGGCTGGTCGATCGACCAGCAACTGGTCGGTCGATCGGCCACATCGGACCGATCGTCCAACCAGCCGGTCGAATTTTTTTCGGCATTGATTAGCCCCTCATCGCTACTTTCATTGGAAGAAGAAGAAATGATAGTTTTATACATGATTTTGCAAAAAATGAAGAAGAAGAAAGATGAGAGAGTTACCTTGGAGGAGAGGAAATCTTGGAAGAAAGGAGACACTAAGATGTTAAAAAAAAACTCACATGTGAGGGGCCACCTCCCTAGGATTCAAAATTTTTGGGGGAAAAATTCCCAACAAAATCGTGCCCATTTGTTGGGTGCCAAAATATACAGTGAAATAGCCGTCCTGACCAAATCGCACTACTCGACTTGTTCGTTCGAGTTAATTTTGTTAAAAAAAAAAGGAGGAAAACCTGAAATTAGGAAGTTGCTACTCCTCTGTCTATATATATATATATATATATATATATATATATATATATATAGAGAGGGAGGGGGGGGATATATATATATATATATATATATATCGACAGGGAGTAGGGGGGCTAATGATATCAGTTGACATAGGAAACCACTTCCAGAGATAGGCAATGTAAATCGTGACACGCCAATGCGAAACCGTCGACCCCCACCCCGGGGGCGCTCTACCTCTATAAGAGACCGTCGACCCCCCTGGGGCGCTCTACCTCTACAATAGATCGTCGACCCCCCCTGGGGGCGCCTACCTCTATGCAATACCAACGACAGGCATGTGATTACTTCTAAGGCCATCTCAACACTTAGCCTCAAAACTTCTGATCAATTAATAAGGTTACACGGTGGTCACCACGAGCACAACCCCCCGAGGTAGTTAAAATTTCCCACTCCGAACGTGGGGATAATGGGAAGGCCAACGTGGGACACGTGGCACCACAACCATTCGGCTCTCGCTCAACTTTTGACGTTAATAAATACCTCCTAAGGGGCAACAGGTATGACTTGATTGCACATTTTTTAGCCTCCTGAATTCCAAAATTATTTTCTCCTAATGATCGGAGGTAAAATGGGGGAGAAAGCCCTGCCCTCACTTTTCAGGTTACACTCGCCCATCAGAGCAACAGAAATGCCTAAAGACCGCCAGACAGATCAGGAGGCATTATTCCACCATCATTTCACATTGCAATAAAGAAATTAGTATAAAAGTATAGAAATCTGAAAAGGGAACTAAGTTCTCAAAATAGCCTGAAAATTCGGTCTATTCTTTGTTCCAGCCTTTTCTTTCTGCTCAAAGGAACCTCCGCCAGCCAGAGTCGGTCCTTCATTGCAGCTCTTCCTACCCAGTTTTGCAGGCCCCACAAGGTCCTCTGAAACTTTAGAAATCCCAGCTGCAATAGTAGCCATCTTCTTCTTCCCAGAAGAGTCCACTGCTGGTGTGACTTTGATCCCACCCGACAACCGCCGAACAGAGGGTCCGCCTAGCCGACACCAGACTTGCTTGTCGCCTCACAGTGGTGGGCGATGGCTGTCGGTACCTAGAAGGTACAATTCTCCCCTCCTCCATAGCAACAAGGCCCGGCACCATGCAGACCTCTTCCCCGATTTCACGGAGGGTGACAGATCCCTCTCTGTCCTGTGCTTTTTCCGTGGCTGACATTGATCCTTGCTTCAATGCCCCTAGGGACGAAAACCTCTTCGAATGATGCTCTGAATCCGTTCTACTGTTAATACCTTGTTCATCTGCATAATTCACGTTCACATTTACATTCTCTTTGGAAGCACTCAATGGCCTGCTAATCTTACCCCCCCCTTTTCCATCAGAAACACTTCTTACTGAACCCGAATCCACCTCTTTCTTCCAAGTTCTCGACAAATAGGCTGCGATGGGATCCCCAGAAGGATCAAAATCTGATACAGGCTGAATAACAAACCCCTTTCTGGAAGATGAAATCCTAGCAATTAAGGGTTCAAGGTGTTGGGTTTTTGATACCCAATAAATCCCGAGCTATGATGTTAACATGGGTTAATATTATTTCATAAGCATAGGCCGATGAATGAAATAAGTTCAACAACCAAGTCCATGAGCTACACCCGGCCCAATTGCATTTCCTTATGGACTGCTTGAATCTTGGCCCATTTACCCCTTTAATGGCCCAACTTAAAGCCTAACCCTAAAGTATATATTTGGCTATAACCCTAGCCACTTTCTAATGATGATTGTGTGATTTTTGAGAGAAGAAAAAAGTGAATCCCTGCTGACCCTTTTGCGTAAGAAAAAAGGTGTCCAGAACGCTTGTAGAACGTGTGCAATTGGTGGTTCCTTCATAGTATACCTTAGTGGTGTCTTCTCCTAGCCTTTGTGGCCACAAATCATCATCCTTTCTTATCCTACGTGGGTAAGATTGAATAGCAACCAAGGGGAATCTATTGGTTGTGGTTTGGAACCGATTGGACTGGTTGTTGGTTGAGAAGGGTACGTTGGATTGAGCCCAAAAATCATCGATTTGAAGATCTTTCAAGAACGCTTCCGTAACAATTGGTATCAGAGCTTCAAGGTGAAGGTTTTGGCTCGTGAAATCTACCAGAAATCGTCCAAAAAATTGGCAGAAATGCAGTAGAAATCAGATCGAAAAACTGTCCAGAAAATTGTTAAAAATCAACCCCTGTTTTGGTGTTTTCTAACCAATCCAGAAGGAGTTTGAAAAAATGGAAACCACTAGTATAACGTACATGTGGAGGCGGTCACGGCGGTCAGGCGCGTGTGGATGGCGACGGCACGTGGCAGAGGCGCGTGAACATCACGTGCAGAGGCTTCAACCTTTGCGTGCAGGCGCGTGAAGACTTTTTTGGCGACGATCTCTTCAGGCAGTTTGTTCCTCACATTATTTCTGACATTTTTCGTGTTGAAAGTTTTCTGTTTCAGGATACGCAGAAGAATTTGGACAGCGTTGTTTTTTGGGCGTTCGGGACTCGATCTTGATTTTTTGGTTGCTGCAGTTTTCAGAGACTTTAGGACGAATAGTGGTGTCCTAAAGTGTTTAATTCACGTGTCTCATAATTTATGGATTCAGATTGGTCCGCTCTGGTATATTGACTTATCTCAGTTTTAATTTCAGCACTAATAGATCATCGTGTGGGGTGATCAATAGGATTGGGGGTTGTCATTGCTTGACAACCATTGCTTGCGCTAGAAAATTTAGGAATTATTTGCTCTATTTTGAAGTGTTGAACTTTGATTACAAGTTGGTAGTTGATTTTGTGCTTATCTGTCATATAGTCACTGCGTGAGACTTGTTGAGTGAAAATTTGAAATTTTGTTTATATACTTTCATGTTTGCATTAATTATCCAATTAGAACACCTGGACTTGATCAGTTCGAACATTCCCTTGATCTAAGATCGTGAATCTTACGAAACCCTGTGAATCTAGAACAGTGTATATTGCAACCTTAGGATTACTTTGTGTGGCCTATTTGTGACTTGGTTGTTCTGTTTTTTATTTTTCCCTTAAAAATGTCTTCACATTTTGAAGTTGGAATTTTTAATGGGAAAGGGAATTTTTCAATTTGAAAATAAAAGATGAAGGGTATTTTGGTCCAACAAAAAGTTTCAAAGGCCATAGATGGCAAATTTTCGACAAATTTAACAGAAGTACAAAAAGAAGAGTATGATGAACTTGCATACACTTCAATTATTTTACACCTGTCTGATACTGTTTTGAGAAAAATAAGAAAACTAGATTTTACAAAACAACTTTGGGAAAAGTTGGAGGACTTATATTTGCTTAAGTCAACTCCTAATAAATTATACTTGCTTGAACAATTTTTCAGCTTTAAAATGGATCCTTCAAAGAATCTTGATGACAATCTGGATTTCTTTAACAAGTTAGTTCAAGATATCGTTAATCGTGATGAAGAGGTATCTAAAATGTATAAGGCTATTATCTTGCTTAATTCCATGCCTTATTTATATAGGGAAGTTAAGAATGCAATTAAGTACAGTAGGGACACCTTAACACCCGAAATTGTCATAGACTCACTTAGGAGTAAAGAGATGGAAATGAAGGCTGAAAAAGAGGATAAGAGGAGTGGTGAGTTACATATGATTAGGAGTAGAATGAAGTTTAAGCAGATGAATTTGGGTAGAACTCAAGACGGTGGTGATTCGAGTAGCGACTCGAATGATGAAGGTAATAAGAAGAAGGGCAAGGGACGAGACAAGTCTAGTGGTAGAAGGTGTTACAGTTGTGGTAAGTCTGAACACTTTATTAGGGACTGTCCCAAGAAAAAAGATAAACTGAAGGGTAAGATGAGAGGTGAGACAAATTTGGTTGAGGGGTCGAGTTATGACCCCAGTGAGAAGTGTAAACCTAGTCACTGCATATGCATCTGTGTGTGATCCTTTCTGCATGTGTGTGATTGTCTAAATTTTGTTGCATGATTATCTGCTACATTTCAATGTGTTTGATATGTGCATTTGCATGAATTTGAGACAATACGATTACTTGGTGTAATTACATGCATAGTGGGTTAGGATGCATTAGTAGTGTGTTGTCTGTCTTTTGGTAAGTGGAGTATAGATGCCTAGGGGTACATGGTGGTTTGTACCGGGGATGTGGAATGTGACATTTGGATCACGAGTGGAGATGTGATCAAATGTCTAGAATCTTTTATTTGGAAAGAGACCCTGATCAGGTGGAGTGTGAGAGAAGCACTTCTATCACTTCTGTTAGGTGGAGACCCATTATCCACGTAGGTTGGGAGAAGTGATGTGGAGATAAAGAATTATCCCGTGGACTTAGGATCGATTGTGACTTGCCAGTTAGATTTGATTTGAGTGATCTGTCTAGTGAGCTTGGTGGACGATGAGAGGAGATATGTGTTCTTGAGGTGTGAGCAACACGGAATGGGATATGATAAGTATGGTGAGATCTTTTTTTAGGATCATTTATACATGTGTTGCATATGTGGTGGATCGTGGTTTGATTGACTTGGTGTTAATCTATGGTTCTATGTGAACATATTTTTTAAAAGATCTGTGTGTGTTATCCTATAGTATATCATCATTGCACGTGTATTTGCTCTTGATTATTTACTGTTAAATATTTGCTTCTATTTGAGTGTTTTTTACCTTAGCCCTAGTGAGTACATGGAGCAAGTATGGTATGTGTTTCAAGTTGAAAACACGAGGTAAGGTCTGTGATCCAATTTTATTGGCTACCTTGATTATGCAAGTGTTAATTGTGTGTTTTGATTGTTTGCAGATTTATTGGGTATCAAGGTGGATATTTGTTGGGTTTTTGATACCCAATAAATCTCGGGCTATGATATTAACGTAGGTTAATATTATTTCTTAGGCATAGGCTGATGAATTAAATAAGTTCAACAACCAAGTCCACGAGCTACACCCGACCTAATTGTATTTCCTTATGGACGGCTTGAATCTTGGCCCTTTTATCCCTTTAATGGCCCAACTTAAAGCCTAACCCTAGAGTATATATTTGGCTATAACTCTAGTCACTTTCTAATGATGATTATGTGATTTTTGAGAGAAGAAAAAAGTGAATCCCGGCTGCCCCCTTTTGTGTGAGAAAAAAATGTGTCCAGAAGTGTCCAGAACGCTTGTATAACGTGTGCAATTGTGGTTCCTTCATAGTATACCTTAGTGGTGTCTTCTCCTAACCTTTGTAGCCACAAATCATCATTCTTTCTGGTCCTACGTGAGTAAGATTGAATAGCAACCAAGGTGAATAAATTCGTTGTGGTTTGGAGCCGATTGGACTAGTTGTTGGTTGAGAAAGGTGCGTTGGATTGAGTCCAGAAATCACCGATTTGAAGATCTTTCAATAAAGCTTCCGCAACACAGGGGTTCCAATAAAAGGATGGCCCCTACAATGGGACGAACATTGATGGCTACCGGAACTGGAGGGGAATCGAAGACAAACCGGTCGAGGTGGACCAACTGGCCGAGCTGGAGCCGGTTTGTGGAATTGAAAGTGGGGTTTGGGTGGAGAGGCAATAATTTGGCCGTTGTCCGATATTCGAAATTCAATGGGATGATAAAGCTTTGTTTGGCTCCATATATTTTTTGTCCTATCATATTTACGTCCCAAATAAATAAACAAATAGTATTTAATGGGTGCCAAACATGTTCTAGAGCTTTGTTTGGCTTGGCTAGCTTCCAACTAAGGTATGGTATCGAACCCATATTATATTTATATTGTATTATTTCATACACCGAAATACTCAAATAATATTTAAGGAGTGATAATCCGATCCTTAACCAGAATTATGTGTTTCATAAACCATAAGGTTGACACCACTATCTAAAGGAGCTCGGGTATGTATTGTTTATTGATAAGTGCGTATTATGCACTTGTTTAGGATTTCTTTACTTGTTATTTATGGCGAATTGAACGAATATCTACCTAATATATTGATTATAAGTCCAATATCGTCGAGATGGTAGAGGATAATTGAGTTGATGATGAAAAATAAACAAAACTCAATATCACTTGAGTAATTCACCTTCGAGAAAGAAATTGAAAAATAAATAAATAAATAAGAGAGCACAAGTTATAAAAGATTTCATTGACATACTGGGGATTTGGTATTAGGAAAAGATACTTTGAAAGTTGAATTACATAACTTGAGTCATGCAGTATTGGTTGGAATTGAGAATGATTAACACACCCACACACACTTAAAAGTTGGATATTTGATTTGTGGAATTTGTAAGATAATGATTAATGATTATTTCTCGTGTTTCATTAATATTTCAAAAAATTTGTGACATTGATATTCACTTTGAGGAAACACGGAATAACATATGTCGAGTTGATCATTCGAAGATGAACAAATGTTCAAGTTGAATGATATTTAATAGCAGTGATTTATACACTTACCCTGGCCACCAAAAGCGACGTTTCAGAGAGTTTTTATACATTATATGCTTAAATTACTGTATTTATTATTTATTTTAGAAGAAATTCCAATATTGGATGAGAACGGATGGAAAGGAACAAGAATTGATCAAAAGAAATAAAAATTGGACGAAACATGAAATTTGTAGAGCAAGATATCAAGTTTGGAAGTTGAAGTACTTACATTACTATATTGGAGTACTAAAACGTACTACGTGAAAGATATTGAATCCAAGGACTAAAACGCACGGCATGAATAAGATATTGGATCTAAGGACTAAGACGCACGACATGAAAGATTAGTGACCGTTGCGATTGCAATGATCTTCTGAAGGAGCAATCTTAAAGAGGGACTTTCCAAATCCAGTGAGCCAAACAAGCCTTCTCCATGATCGCATTCTCTAAGACAGTGTGATCGCAGTCAATTTCGCAGCAAAAAATCATATTTCCTTCCTTTAATTAACTATTAATTCTACATCAATTAGGGTACAATTCTAGACCTAGTTGAAGATCGATAAATAGGGTTCTTTCACAATTATCAAGGAAATGATTTGGAGAGGCACAATTACATTCATTTGTTCTCTACATTTGTGGCTTTAAATTGAGTTTTGAAGGTAGAATTTCATCAGTTGGCCGAGAGATCCATAATCTTCAAAGAAGAGTTTAAAGATTCATTGTTGAGATTCGTATGACGATATCAACAATATTTTAGTTCGTTTTATTGAATCGGATGATGTTATAAACTTTTTAGTGTTTAATTTCGCAATTATGAACGACAAAATAATTTGTTGTCAGGATAAAAGACGTATATCAACTTTAAAGTTTCTTTATTTCAAAAATAAATAAATAAATGATAAAAATCCAGGCAACTTTGATTATGTGTTAATTGATAACAATTACTTTTGAAGTATTTTTTTCTACGCACTCATTTTCGACCACACATTCGTCCATTAAAATATTTTGCACGTAAATTCAAAACTTTTTACTATTTTTTAACTACACATTCTCTTAAAAATCACTATTGAGAACTCTATTTTCTCCAAATATGATTGTTGAACTGGGGCAAATTGAATGAAAATCAAGCATTTTAAGTGAAATCGAAAATTCTACACAAACACGCAAACACTGTATTATTCATTTCTCGTATTCCGTCCAATACATAATGGCATAATGCCCAACATCAATGATATGTACAGGCACAAATGCAAAAGTGCGCATCAAATTTGAACATAGACTGCCCATGATTTATATCATAGATTAACAGATGCCCCGATTGAATTTGGGGAGTCACGAGCTTTCCGAACACAAGCTAACGACAATGGGGTTTCGGGGGAATTTAGGATGTAAATTTTTATACCAGGGGTGTTTTCGTCATTTCGCTACAAATGCCTATTGGGTAGGTTGATTATATTTTCACTACAATTTTTATTTTTGATAATCACATTTCAGTTGCAGCTAAGCTCTTTAATTTTTGCTTATTATAGCAATTAATTTTTTTTTAACTTTTTTTCATCGAATTCTTATCTTCAACTTTTCATTAATTAGTTATCCCATCCTTGATGATGATTTACATCAAAATATTTTATTTTCATGCTTTGAAATAAGGGGGATTTTTTTTGACAATATTTATTTATTTTTTAAAATTATAATGAAAAAATAAGTTATTTTGCATCATTTTCAATGAACTTTTGAATATAAAAATATTATCAAATACAAAATGTATTAAGTAATGAAAAGTTTAATGATAGGATTTATAGAAAAAATTGTTAGGCAAAAACTAAGAATCTCAAGTGTAATTAAAATGGCGTGAAAAAAATAAAAATTGTTGTGTGAACATAATTATCCATTGGAATATATGTCATTTTTAGGGGCATAATTGTCTAACGGACATTTTCTAGGAGCAGAAGGAACCGCTATAATAACCACCAACTGGGTTTCACTTTTTAAAAATTTGGCATGAATGCAAACCTTCAAATTTTGACCATTTTTTCAATATGGATTTCAGAATTGGACATTTTTCATGAAAATACAAATAGACTGTCTTGCTTAAGGGATAAGGTAGAAGGATGTAATAAGAGATGATGATTTATATCAACTATCTTTCTTAACTTTTTTCGTCAAATTCTTATTTTCAACTTTTCGTTAATTAGTAATTATCGTCCTTGATGATGATTTATATTAAAATATTTTATTTTCATGCTTTGAAATAAGGGAAAAAAATCTTAACAATTTTTAAATGGAAAAATAAGTTATTTTACGTTATTTCAATGAACTTTTGAATATAAAACTATTATCGAATACAAAATGTGTTAACTAATGAAAAGTGTAATGATAAGAATAACATGGAAAATTGTTAGGGACATAAATGTTATAATGAGCAAAAACTAAGAACCATTGTAGCAATTAAAATGTGGTGCAAAAATATATATTGTTGTGTGAACATAATTATCCATTGGAATATATCTCGTTTTTAGGGGCATACTTGTCTCACTATTTTAAAAAATTGGCATGAATGCAAGCTTTCAAATTATTATTGATCTAAAATATTGTCACTTTGCGGAGCTGGTCGTGAAATGCAATTTTCTCTTTCAAACTTTTTTTCATCATAATAACGGGAAATGATGTAATCTCACATTGAGACGAAAATGAGTCGATATGCTAACTCTTCGTCTACAAATTAGCCCTTCGGTAGGATATTTTCTTGACGAATAAATAATCGTAGGAATGAAATCAGATATAATTAGGAAATAAAGATGTCGAAGAATACGTGTTTTTCATATTTCTAAAACTACGCGGTTTCATCTTTTGTTGCTGCTAAGGCTGCCCCCACAAACTGAAAACCACTAGCTCGTTTGCTTAGGTCACACTAACATGTCGTCACAACCTAGTAACCTTTTCACATTTGCATCCCAACCAAAAAGTCTGGAAAAATTATAGTTGCTTTGACAGTTCTTTCTAGTGTAAAATAAAGATGGCTTTGCATCACCCTACTCATGTCTTGCACAATGTTTTAAAAACTTCGTCGTGCATTGACACGATAAGAAATAAAAATAAAAAATAAAAAATAAAGATTTCCACTATCCCGTCAGTTTGAAGAATACAAAATTTTATACGAACTAGTCAGTCTTTATTAAGAACAGTAGGTTCAGCACAAAATTGACCAATTTCATGACGGATCGTTCAGTTTCGAGGCTGAATATAGTCCCTTGTTGGTTTTGCTAAAAATTATATTCTGTAGGTTTTAATAAAAGTTGATAAAATGTGTGGTTGAAAATTTGATAAAAGTTGTAAATTCTATGAACTGTGTGAATATAAATAAATTCAAGAAAAAAAATAAATTTTAAGAAATTGAGACCATTTATGGACATAATAAAGTTGTCGGGAACAGGTAGGTAGCACAATTTTTTCTTTGTTCTTTAGCTTTTGGATAATGCCAATTATACAATGATTTTTGACAATATTGTATGTGTCAAAAAAGTATTAGTTGAAAAAATAAATTATTTTTTAACCTGTCCAATTAAAACATGCCACATGACATGTTGTCAACGATGTTATAAAAAGTATCGTAAATAATGCCCTGAGTATAGGATACTATTCATACAGGGACCTTACAGGCCTCTCACTGTAGAGGGTAGATCAGTGAATCCGACCTGCATTAAAGAAAAATAAAATAATCGCGCAATCCCCATCCCTTGTGGCTGTTATGGCAGAGGCCTCTGCCCTGTATCGTTACGTGGAGACAAGCCCAAATATTCTACACCAAAGAAGCCAATGCGCGTGTTATTTTTTTCTTGAAACCGCCGAACATGCGTGTGAACTTGTGAAGTTGCCACGAAGTATACTACCAAGCCATTCCACAACAAATCATTATCCTACTCCACCCCCTATATAAGCATACACTTGATTATCATTTTCTCCATAATCCGTTAAAGCTCCTACCCTCCTAGTACTAGGAATATGGAGCACCGAACCATAAGTAAAACCCCCATGAATTTCAGTACCAAATCTTCAGAAACATCACTAATGTTGGATAACCCGACCAAAATCAAAGCATTCTCATCATTTATGATTCCGGTCCGAGGAAAAATTAAGCGTCAAATTTTCAAATCCTTCATACTCTGTTTTCAATGGTTCGTACCTTCGAGACCATGAACATATTTAGCGTCATTTTATCATTTAGTTATTGATTTCTTGTTTCTTGGTTGAAGTTGTAGTTGTTGAATTTGATTTACTCTTCATGTATCGTTTTAACTTATTACTAAAGGATGTTTAATTTATTGGGTTGTTGAAGCTTTTGTTCTTTATTTTTTGTTAGATTGATTCATCGAATAATTAAATCCATTGAAAAACTTCAAATAATCATTGTTCTTGAGTGTAACCCAATAAGGAATTTTTCACGAATTCAATCCGATAAATTAAATTGAATGCAATAAAGAGTACTGGTGGATTTTACGAAAGTTACAGCTTTTTGAATTTTTCAAGGATCTTAACTTTTAAATAAATATGGTTAGTCACGAGTCTTCAACCTAACAACTTGCCGTTAAAAAAATTATCGACAATTGAACTTTGAACATAATTTTCACTTCAATTATTCATCTTCAGTTTATTATTTTCAACCATATTAACTGCACCAAATCCGTGATTGCAATTGGAGTAAATATTAATATATTAGATTATGGCAGCCCCCAATCGAATTATAATCTAGGCCGTCAAAATATTGTAAGTAATTGGAGCTACTGACTGAGATGCCAACGTGTCACTCAAAGCAAGTTTTATTTTTTAAATTATTTATTTAGATACTGTAATTATATTTTACTTTTATTTGAACAAAATTACATTAAGAAAACTCCAATTCAATTTTTCCAACAAAATACTAGAAAAACTTTGTTTTTGGCTTCCTTTCTCATGTCTTATTCTCCAAAAAGTACACGGTGACAAGAAAAATTACGTGGTTCGAGTTTAGTTAATGCAAAATTTAACTTATTTTATTAAATTCGGAAGATAGGAGAAAATTTTCAAAATAATTATTTTTAATGATACAAGTGAAATATAATTACAATATGAACTTTCTGGTTTAAGTTCTCTCTTTATAAGCAAGGAGTGTCATATATGTTACCTAAACTAGTTTTCATGTATTTTTGCTATTTTTTCTGAAAAATAATCGATCGACATGTCATAATTTTCTAGTTGGTTGGGCTTCGTACTTGGCCTATGTTGGAGCCACATTCTAGGAAAAATGCATTATTCATGTCAAATCAATGAGAAATTTATAGTTAAAAAATAAGGAAAAATTTTAGATTTGCGTGTAATATTATTTTATTGAAAAATGTGTAATTGAAATGATGTTAAATTACTGTTGAAGAATGTATTTTTTTTTAAAATAATGTGGCTCAAACAATCCCTTGATGTCACGATCAACGTAGATAATTTTTTTCTCAAAAAAGTGGTTGATATAATTTTATATCATATTAATAATTCAATAACCAATACCTCGACAAGCAAATGAGTCTTTTCAACATTTTTTAAGTAACAAACATGAAAAAGCAATGATAGTGAACCAAGAACAAAATCATAAAGAGAAAAAACAATGTAAAAGGAAGAAATATATTTTGTAATCATATTATTTTCTTATTGAAATTTAAAAAGAAAGCCAAAAATGTAAACATACTTTACAACTTCTTAATGAGGGATTTCTAAGTACGAATAATATTATTTACAGTCGCTCATTATTGCAATCAACCTACGTAACATACATAAGACGGTTAGTGATTTGATGCATTATTATGGTTAATAATATCAAAGTGACAAGATGTAAACAAGGATATAAAAATAAATAAAATTTAAATCAGGTAATATTTTTAAAAGTAATAAATGATTTTGAATGAATACAATCGCAATCCCTACCCCTTAAAACTGTCATAAGTATATCTAAATCATTCGACTCCAATTCGATTTAAATATATTCAACTCGACTTTGATGGTTTCTTCAAGATCCACTCAATATAAACATAAAATAATATAAACGTGGATATAGTAAAAAACTGAAAATATTGATCATAAGATTATATTTTTCGATTTTTTACTCACTACAAAATTTGTGGTCTATAATTTTTCTATCTATTTCATACGTATGAATTATTATCTGTATATTGGAAATTGAAAAATGAGAAACATAACGGCATATTCCTAGGATATTGATCTTCTCTTTCCACAGTGAGTAAATAAATGTCAACGGTAAGTCTGTGAACATCTGGGCTTCTTCTGTTCTATGCGTCTTCTGTCTCACACCAACTTTTTAGCATTTTCGGAGGAACACTTTGGGAGTTTAATGTCTGTAAGTCCATTCTTTCTCGACCGCATTTGACAGAAAACAAAATCATTTTTTAACGAAGAACGAACGTATCTTTTCTATTTTTTTTAAATTTTATTTCTTCATGTTCTATCGTTTCTTGAATGCAGTAACGAAATGGTGGTGATGATGATAAAGTGGAGACCTTGGCCACCACTGATTTCTTGAAAATTTGAGGCGAAACTTAGAGTGCAGAGGCTTGAAGCCGCTGGTGGTGGTGGTGGAGATTGGGTGCTTGAGGGTACAGAGAAGGATAAAAGTGGGCTTGCAGTGGAGATCAGGTGGAAGGGTCCCAAGATTTCTTTGGGCTCGTTCAGAAGGACTGTGAAAAGGAACTGTACAAGAGAGGAAAGCGGGAAAAGGGTTGATGGACCAAACGGCGGCGTTTTGTGGTGTGGGATGAAGAGTTTCAGACGGAATGTAATCTTTCTGGGTACAAGTAAAACGTGTTTCATCCATGTCTTATTTATTTTTATTTTTTTCCCCTTCAAGATTTGTGGTGTCATGATTCTTGAATAGACATTTTTTTTTTATCTTTTCTTGGATCCTGTTGTGGGTTTCATTTCTCAATATCAGATGTTGCATTTATTTATTTATTTATTTATTTTTTATAAAGATTGGGTATATAGCTTATTGGGGGATATTTTCTGTTTCATGATTTTATCCTTATATCGTAGAAAAAAAACTCACAACCGCTGTATTTGTGCATATGCCTGTCAGTTGTAATGGTTTAAGGGAAAAACTTTCTTTTTGGGGTGTATAATATATTTAAGAGTTCTTTTGGGGTTCAAATCTAACTCAAATTGCAGAAGAAATAATTTTGTATGTTATCTTGAGATTGAAAATTTCAAAAAGAAATAGGAAGAGAAATGCCTGTGCAGATGCTTCATCAATTAGGCAACTTTTTGCAATTCTTCGAGAAGGCTAGGATATGCAATCTCTGTATTTTGGTGGGAATCAAAATTACTACAAATGTTTGTGTTATGCCTATCAATTGAAAATTTGAATTGGTTCAAAATGCCTGTTCTTGGGCTCGTGTTACCAGATTTCTAGAACGGCATCGTCATACTTTTAAGGGTCTTTAAGCCACCATTTCTTGGGTCTTGCTGAATGCATCTTGTTTGCATTTAGTTGAATTTATAGATTCTTTTTGGGGTGGTTTGCCATGTGTTCTGAAGAATCTTATAATCACAGTGAATTAACAGACATCATTGAATCTAGGTGTCTATGAAGGCTTTGAATGTAACTCAACTGCCTATGTTCTGTCGATGAATGGCTAAAAAAGCTTGCCTTGAGGAAGATGGCAGTGAAGGCTGGTTCTCTGACAAGAGTGATGAGAGCGAGTATGCTTATCCCTTTGGTGCGGACTTGCTTGATGAATATGCCAAAGGAGCATCTGACAACATGGAGGAGGATTCCTTTAGTTATGGTTCATTGGCCTATGCTAATTATGCAGGTGTGTCATTATGCTCTAGTGCTAAAATCAACGGTGAGGAACCGCAAATCAGATATTGGCTCCTTGCATAAGGATGATTTGAGTTCCACTGTTTCTTAGCCATCTCTGGCACAGAATTTGAAACGCAATATTCTAACTTGGAGGAAGAGGAAGCTGATCTTCAGATCTCCTCAGGCTAAAAGGGAGCCATTGTTGAAGAAAGCTTATGGAGAAGGTGGAGATGATATTGACTTTGATAGCCGACTGTTGAGCCCTGATGAATCTCTCTTGTATTGGGTAAGGATTGTTAAATGCTCTCTTCTTATTATGAAATAGGAACAACAACAACAAACTGGGCGTCTTTCAATAAATTTGAGTTCATTGCTAGATTTATTGGTATCTAGAGCAACTAGATCGTTAACAACTATTACAAGACATGCCAGTTTTGTTTTACCAATATTGTAGCACTTTCATATTATCCGACCTGCTATACTCCTATGCATTACATCATTAGAAGCAGTTTCTTTTTAAGCTTGTGATTTTTGTTTTAATTATATTTTGATTTATGAAGCAAAAAAATCCTCTATTTTTAGCTTTGTCTGTTGCAAGTATTTTAGTTATATACCGTATTAGACTTTATATTAATTTTGATATATATTTCTTTGGAAACTCAATTCACTTTCTGTGTTAAATGAAAAGGACTGTAAGCAACGGCTATTTATTTCTTGGCAGGCATAAGGCGGATGAAGGCTCAAATGCAAATAGATCATCTGTTTCTGAGTTTGGTGATGATAGTTTCTCGGTTGGCAGTTGGGAGCAGAAAGAAAATACAAGTCGGGATGGATATCTGAAGATTCAAATACAGGTCTTCTTTGCTTCAATTGATCAGCGAAGTGAGCCAGCGGCAGGAGAAAGTGCATGGACATCCCTTTTAGCTGTGATAGCTGATTGGTTGTAGAATAATGCCCATTAAGTCCCAGTTCGATAGTTTGATCCGAGAAGGCTCGTTAGAATGTAGAAACCTCTGCAAAAATGAAACTTACAGTGAGAGGTTTCCTGATAAGCACTTTGATCTAGAGACTGTCTGTAGGAATAAGGATCGTTTTCGAAACAACGAAAAATCGCAAAGGACTAAGATCAAAAATGTAAATCTGAACTTAAAGCAGTAAGAACACAAAGCGATTTTTCGGCCGAAGCCCTGAGGTTCACCGATTGGTTAGATCGCCTAGTTCCCGTTGAGCATCCACGAAGGAATAAGCTCGAATCCACTAAATCAAACGGCCAAATACAGCAAACGTGTCAAGAACACACCGGAACACAAAGTTCCAACCTCAGCACCATAAATCTCTCAGTACATAAACGAACTCACACAAGAGTTCAAAAGATTAACTCTCACTCAAAGATCTACAAACAGATTACAAGAGAAAATCTCCAAATTACAGAGAGAACACGAAGAATAAAGGAAACTGATGCCAAGGGAAAAATGAAAAGTATGTTGAAAATATCTCAAACCCTAGTAACAATAATAATTGATCCACGCAAGTCAGATCCAACGGTCCATATTGCACCACGTGTCGCAGATCAAGGGTAAGTTGCTATTTCAATTCATAAAACATGTTTTTATCATTTAACAACCAATTCCAGATCCTTCTCACTGTTGGGCTTGAACCGGGTCAGGTAAGTTGGGCTGGACCATCACACAGATAAAACAGTAACCCAATAACACTAACAATAACAATCTCCACCTTTGCTATTTTTGTGCATCTCTAATAGTGGATTCAAACTTACTTCTCATTTCACTTGCTCTTATTACCTGTAAAAACAAAATAAAGGAATCAGTCTTCTTCAAGATTAATCAATCTCAAAGAATCAACAAATTTAGTGATAGGGATTACCTTAGTTCCAGCATCTGCTGGATTTACCTTAGTAGATATTTTGATCAATCTAATATTACCCCTATCAATGATATCTCTAATGAAATGGAACTTTACATCTATATGCTTAGATCTATCATGCAAAATAGGATTTTTACTTAGAAAAATGGCGCTTTTGTTATCTGAACACAGCTCCACCTGACTTTCTATAAGTCCTAATTCACTAAGTAAACCCTTCATCCATAAACCCTCTTTAACTGCTTCAGTTGCAGCTATGTACTCAGCCTCAGTTGAGGACAATGCAACTAATTTTTGAAGTTGGGATTTCCAGCTAATGCATGTGTCATTTATGACATAAAAGTATGCAATTGTAGACTTCTTATTGTCTGGGTTTCCAGCAAAATCTGAATCTACGTACCCGTTAAGTATAAGTCCATTTTTATTTGTTTTGAACATTAAACCTAAGTTACATGTTCCTTTTAAATACTTAATCAGATTTTTCATGCATTGCTAATGTATTTCACCTGGATTACTCATAAACCTACTTAATACACTCACAGCATAAGCAATATTAGGTCTAGAGTATACCATAACATACATCACAAATCCAACAGCATTAGAGTATGGAACATTCATCATTTTTTTATGTTCGTCTTCAGTTTTAGGTGATTGATCAACAGACAATTTCATTCCAGCAGATAAAGGCAAAGTGACAGGCTTAGATTCATGAAAGGAAAATCTTTTAACAACCTTATCAATATAAGATTTTTGTGATAGAAACAAATTTCCATTTTTCCTATCTCTTTTTATTTCCATGCCCAATATCTTTCTAGTTGATCCTAAATCTTTCATCTCAAATTCAGATTTCAGATTTTCTTTAATAGAGTTAATTGCATCAGAATTATGACCAGCAATGAGCATATCATCAACATACAACAATAGATAGAAAAAATCAGACTCATTTTCTTTCTTATAATAGAAACAGGGATCATAATTAGACTTCTTGAAGTTCAGGCCTTGTATAAAGTAGTCAAATCTTTTATACCATTGCCTAGGGGCCTGTTTCAGGCCATACAAGGATTTTTTCAAGAGACACACTAAGTTTCCCTTACCAGACACTTCAAACCCTCTTGGTTGAGTCATATGTATGGTTTCATCTAAAGAACCATACAAGAAGGCAGTTTTCACATCAAGTTGTTCTAATTCCAAGTCAAATTGTGTCACTATAGCAAGTAGGACTCTAATGGATGTATATTTAACAACTGGTGAAAATATTTCGTTGTAATCTATCCCTTCCCTTTGATTAAAGCCTTTGGCTACTAATCTAGCTTTGTATCTTTTATTATTTGCCTTAGTCTCACCCTCTTTAATTTTATAAATCTATTTGCAGTCAATCAATTTGCAATCTCTGGGTTTTTCTACTAGAATCCAGGTTTCATTCTTAAAGAGTGAGTTCATTTCATCTTCCATTGCGGCAATCCACTTAGGGGATTCCTTGGAAGAAACAGTCTCTTCATAAGATGTAGGTTCTAATTCAACCAAGTCAGAATTAGACTGATCAGATGCAAACTCAGCATACTGATACCTAGACGGAGGTCTGATTTGTCTCCTTTCTCTATCTCTAGCTAGCTGGCAGCCCTACAGGTTAGGTGCAAGCTCCAGATTCTCTTCATCTTGAATTATTTCAACATCAGATTCATTTTGGGGTAATATCTGATGTGGCTCCACCTCAAACTGAGCCTGGTCATCAGCATTGTGGTTATCAATATTAATTTCTGTGGCAATGAATTCATCATTCCCCAACTTTTCACCAGATTTGTCACTAAGACAAGGGAATTCATTTTCATTAAAGATAACAGATCTACTTGTTATCACCTTATAACCCCTCACATCTCTTAACCACAATCTGTAACCTTTTACACCTTCCCCATATCCTAAGAACACGCCCTTTAATGATCTAGGGTCCAATTTTGATTCAATATGATGTGCATAAGCAGCACATTCAAAGGTTCTTAGGTGGGAATAATCTGGCATTGTACCAGACCAGATTTGTTCAGGAATTCTGTTATTTAGTGAGCTGGAAGGACACCTATCGATTAGATAACAAGCAGTTTTCACGACCTCACCCCAGAAAATTTTTGGGAGGCCAGAACTAATTAACATGCACCTAGTCCTCTCAAGTATTGTTCTATTTAGCCTCTCAGCAACTCCATTTTGTTGTGGAGTGTAGCTCACGGTTTTATGTCTCATTATCCCTTGTTTACTACAATATTGATCAAATTCAGTATTGCAAAATTCAAAGTCATTGTCAGTTCTTAAGACTTTTATCTTCTTACCAGTCCGATTTTCAATCAATACATTCCATTCTTTGAAAATTGTAAAAGTATCAGACTTAGATTTTAGTAAGAAAATCCATGTTTTTCTTGAGTAATCATTAGTTGTAAGAAGATAGTATCTGTAACCAGATACAATAGAAACTGGTGCTGGTCCCCATAAATCAGAGTGTATGTATTCAAGGACATCTTGGGTTTTGTGTAGCCCTGCCTTAAAAGGCAGTCTGACTTGTTTTCCCATAATGCAGTGTTCACAGAAAGTTAATTTTTGAACACTGTCATTCCCAAATGCCCCTTGATATGATAGAGTTTTTAAACCTTTTTCACTTAAATGGCCAAGTCTTTTATGCCACA